>NW_015505899.1:237914-251325 GCF_001515645.1 Sinocyclocheilus grahami
TTTTTTTTTGTGGTGTAAAAAATGGGGGGGGGGGGGGTCAAAACATCCACCGTAATTTGGGGTCAATCTAAATGAATTTGGAAACAGACTAAATCAAATAACCCCTAAATAAAAATAATAACTATATTAACCTTTGGAATGAACAGATTTGCTCTTCTGCTGGACTGAAATCCAACAATAATAGAATGGTAAACTATGTAAAGTACAAAATATTCCATGAAACAGGTACATTTAAGAGATATTATTAAAGAGTTACATATATTGTCTATCTTTACCTATTACACTAATCTACTGTATACACTAGTTGTATATCAAAAGGCATCTGCCGAAGGAGTACATGTAAATATGTCTAATTTACAGTTTCAAATTTGCAAATTTTGCTTATTAAGATAATGATACTTGTATATTGCAAACCACACACAAATTTGTGTTAACTTCCACAAACACAGTCCACTGGAATTAATGCAGAAATCAAATTATGCAGCTACCATGGAGTCCTAAAGATCAATGTACCAGAAACCAGAAACCTATCTCAGATCACCAGTAACAGCAGGGCCAACCATCATTCCGAATGTAATTTAGAATGTCTTGTAAATTTAAGCTAATTTCCTCCATTTAGAATTCAAAATTTCAAATGAGGTGGCAAACTTGTCATTTTAATTTAGGGAAGTTTAAAGTTGTGGTAAGCAGTTTTAGTTTAAATTAGGAAAAAACATATGATACCACCTACAGAAATTTATATTTCATTTGATGTATTTCATGTCATGAACTACACACCTTTTCAAATATAAGGTATATAATCAGTCGATTCAAACTTGTATGTAAGCATCTCTTATAATGAAATAAGAAAACATTGTATAGATGTGGTGGAAGTTTAGAAATGTGTCTAATAGAAAAATATATTCCTGAATTTAGTCCAACAGGGTTATTTTCCAAAAGAAAAAATGTATTCGTTTAGGAATTCTTCATTATGACTCCATTACAGGCTGGAACAGCAGTAGCAGAACAAAATCAGTTACATAAATTGACTGTTTAGTTGATTAATTGTTTGATTAATTATACAAAAACACAATGTTACTGGTGAACTGAGGTGTCATGTAACAAACTTGACCGAGAGGCAGATGAGATTCAATTTCCGTTTCCAAACTCCATTTCCTCAATCCAAATCCTAACTAGGACCATTTCAGGTTTCAGTGGCCAAGAAAAAGTGATCCTCAACATGCAAATGACATGAGCACACTTGCGTTTTCAGGGAATCATGCATGTCATCTTTTAAAACTGTGTAGTCAGCATTATTATTAAAAGTATGCATTGTGTGATTAGTAAAGAAACTGCAGCATCTGTATCTGAAATATCATATATATATACACACACACACGCACACACACACACACACACACAAATATATATATATGATTCATCTAAAGATATTTTATGTTTGCTTGCTTCTCCTGTTAAAATCTGTATTGTACTTTGTCCTGTAAATATATGTATCATTTTCTATTGTTTCTGAAAAACAAATGAACAAACGAACAAACTCTGTAGTCATAAATAGAGTAAATGCTTTGTCTTTGGATTTGAGCCTATGATACAAGCAGAAGAATATCATATAATCAATAGTGAATACCATTCAGAGCTGTAACGCACGCAGAAAGAGAAGTGTTAGAAAAGTGTGTAATCACAAGCATGCTTACATATCTAACCTCTGGCGAAAAAAAAAGGATTTGGTATTGAACATATGATATGCTTGTCTACTGACTACAAAGATTACAACGGTATTCGTTTCTCTGTTATATTCTTCAAAAAACTGTGTCTCTATACTTTAATTTACAGAGTAGTCTGTAAAAACTCGCAAATCTTATCACAGAACAACAATGACCTCTTTTCACATAAACCATCGCAATATTGATTACGGCATACACAATATTATGCTGATTATGTATAACAACAACTGCTCAAAAGCATATAGCATTAACATCTTTGAAAGGAAAGACGTCATCTCAAGCAAATTCAGCATCTATAGGAAAGAACCGAGAAAAAGAGGAAGAAGAGGAAATAGCATAGGAAGAACAATTTTTTTGTTTGTTTGTTTAGTTTTGTTCACATACACAAATATCCAATAAAATGCATACTGAAAAGGCAGACATTTTCAATAGGGCATTTAAAATATGCGACTTATAAAATTCTAAAGGCAGGTTTGAAA
The DNA here is from genome assembly GCF_001515645.1 of Sinocyclocheilus grahami. Taxonomy (NCBI): domain Eukaryota; kingdom Metazoa; phylum Chordata; class Actinopteri; order Cypriniformes; family Cyprinidae; genus Sinocyclocheilus; species Sinocyclocheilus grahami. Next base: position 240,118 of record NW_015505899.1, read on the forward strand.
AATATGAAATGAAATTAAAACATATGCAAACATTTTTTTTAATTTATTTATTAATTTTAACAGGGGCACTTTGGACACAATATAACACTGTATATTGTAGTATAAAATAAGCTTCATTTTGGTGATTTCAGGGGTTAAAACACAATAAAACACCCTTACTTATTAGTGGTCCTTCAATGGTACAAGTCAAAGTCTTTTTGTGACATTTCAGATCTATTTTGTAATTATTATTGCTGGTAGTCCTCATGCTTGCCTCATAGAGGGATCTGTCGACAGTTGAAAAACTATGTTTGTGTGTGTGCGTGCGTGTGTGTGTGTGTGTGTGTGTTTTAGGCAGTGAATATTGTTTTGTTTTTGCTGTTTTGTGAAGCATTATTATTACAGAATAAAAATAACAGTATTATTGTGAGCTTTATTAAGCTTGGATTTGTAAAAAGAGGCACTTCATCATTTTTTTTCTTCTACAAAGGAGAGGCATTGTAAAATTCCACATGTACAGTGTTAGGTGTTGTTTTGGTTACAGTACTATCTGTTGTAGATGCTGATGAAGACATGGATTCTCTAGCTTGTTTTAAATTAGTCTGACCATTGTGTAGAGAGAAGATTAAGTCTTTGTTTGTTCGAAGAAGAAAACAACTGCAAGATGAAAGATTTCAATGCAGCAATGTTAAATTGAAGCTGACTGTTTAAATATGGAGATGGGGAAAATGGGCTGACTGAATCTGACTGAAGTATTTCACTGGGGATTTCTCAGAACAGTATTATAGGATGCATGATATATTTTGCATGTTATGAAAAAGCTTAGTCTCTGAGCATACAACACAACCAATCATTCAACTGTTCCAAGTAATATTCACTCTGCCGAGTGAGCAAAACCTCTTCCGCTCCTACGTAGATATTGGTGATGTTTTCCAATGTATTTTCTGTGCCCACAAGCCTATACTCTAGGAATAGATATTCTTTATAAATTAAGATTTTTGTTTTTAAAAAAGTACCCTTGTTAAAAAGCAAGGAGAAAAGAAGGTGGTAGTCCTACAACAAAAAACTTACTGTAATAGCAAAGAGAATGCTGTATCTATACTGTACACTGAAGAAAATTAATATGTATTGTAAAATTACAATTTTAAGCAGAAAACAAAAATAAAAGCTAACTCTACAGTTATGAACTGTAAATATATACTGTAAGTAATGTAAAAAGTCTGTCTGAACTACCCATAGAAGTGATCATCATAGTGCTTTTTACCCACAAGAACGGTGTCCAGTCTAGATGCAATGGATAGTAGACTATGATATTTAAGCATCTGATTTGTGTCTAAACATCTTCGTGCAGATTTTTACACTTTCACAAACTACACAATTTTGCCTAAACAAAGTCTCTGTGAAATAAAACATTATTTTTATTTTTTTGTCGCTGTTCTTTTTCCTTTTTACATATGAACAAACACAGAGTAACAGTAATATCGGATATTAAAGCCTCATAGCACTTCAACACAAGCGAGATGAGACAGCTTTAATATATGAAGCCTGATACTAGGACCGGTGACGCTGTTGCCTCCATGCTTGGTTAAAACGCATGGCCGAATGAATCTATACCAAAATGACAAGAGAAATCGGCGATTTACATGTAGCTGTATGTCCTTCATAACCTTCACTAGACAATTTACCAATACTGTATTGCAAGGTTGCTTTCTCTTAAATATATATCCCTTGTGTAAAATAAACGCTAGAAATTGCAACAGCACCTTCACAAGCAATAGTGCATTTGGTCGCTTGAGTCAAACATGATTAAGGCTATCTGTAAAGACACAGCTGATGGCCAATGTAAGTCCCTCCCTCCCACCCCGCTCTCTGGTAGCGCTCATTAAGTGCTTTAATGCATCGAAATGTTAACGTTTATGCTGGCCTGACCCTTCTTTAGAGACACGTATGTTCTGGTATAACGTTTCTGCGATTTGCGGCAGCTGAAATCCATACGGACGGTTACTGAATGGGAAAAAATTACATTTAGAACCAACAAATGATTCACAACCAATGGATGAGACAGGACTCTTTCGACTATCAACTGTACCATCACCACCGCCACAAACCACCAACAGATCATTTAGCTACTCAACACAACCATCAAAATGGTACGCTAAGCTGAAGTAAAACAAGATCGGGATCTGAAACTCGACTGGAAATGACCAACAAACACGTCTGCAAGTCTAAGGCAACACCTCAGACTGATACAACACAGCCTGTGGCCAAACTTTGCAGCATAATTGAGTTAAAAAGCGATGTTTGGTCTCGAAGCACTGGAGAACGATACAGAATACTCAACAGGCATATTGAAGTCGTTGAATTGACTTTGACAGCACTGGGTTAGGCCAGATCATATCATTCAGGCTTAAAGCAAGAGCCTTAACAGCATCATGTTCCTTGTGTCATTTATTGTAGGGAAAATAGTAATGATTGTTCTTGAGAAAGTTACCAAATGCACTCCTAAGTTTGTAAAATAACGTTGTCACTGTTGCCGTACCTGTACTGCATATTGCAAAGGAAGCCCTACAGTTCAGGCATCACAAATTGTACAGCACACACATAGAGACATACCAGAGGAATATACACACACATGCTCATACAAACACATACATAAATGTGCTTGATCCCTAGACAGCACTAAAAGCTTTGCACAATGACCCTCTCATAGAAACGTACTTGTTCTAAAAGACATTTATCATATATTTAGGCACACACTACAATGCTTTTTTCTCTCTTTTTTTTGTGGTTTTGTGATTTTGATGTTTTTTTGTTTGTTTGTTTTGTTTTGTTTTTTTGTTTTTTTAGTTTGGTATGAATGAGAAGAAAACCGAGCATTTGCTTCAATTAATTAACTGCATTGGGATAGTGTTGGGATGGGGGAAGGGATGGAAGTGGTGTAAGCAATACATCATTAGGATCTGACCAGGGATAAGTTTACAATGGTTTAAATATAAATAAAGAAGAAAAAATGCTTGCATAAACAGCACAAAGTAAATACAATAGCAAGTGATGATAACAAAACCAAGAATTTTTTTTATCATCTAATCAAAAAAAGAACAAAGCTACTCAAACACAAGTGAACTATAGAACCAAATATTTGATTTAAAAAAATGATTATCTCTAAAAACTAGAACATCTCTGGTAACAGTAGTGCACTTATTGGTTTAAGCAGTGCAACATATATGCAAGAAAACAATGCAGTCCTCTTATCAAGCTTTTAAGAAAAGATATTTCATTTATAAACAATGAAAAAAAAGAAAACCATAGAATTTAATTTCTTAAGTAAAACAATTCAATGTTTAAGCACAGGATTTTGAAGTAAATGTGCAAAGTAGCACTGTTTTTCAAACCTACAACTTATGTGACCAAATTTCAAAATGGAAAAAGTTTAAATAAATTGTGATCGATACATTTTGTCATCATTTTAACTACACTCCAAAAGTGTATCTACTCGGATAAGTGAGCAAAATTGCCTGATTGCAGTTGCACGGCAGATGAGTCTTTTTAGATCCATAAAATACGTATATAACAAAACCAAATATGAACACAGAGCTTCTGAGTGACGTAACACCAAAAATATAACCTTCTCAACTCACTTCCGAAGTACACACACAATGTCTAGATATCGGTAAAATTGGGAATGTTTCTTATTGTTTGGAGAGTTTTCTCCCTGTGGTATATTAAAGAAGAATGACCGTGTTTAATTTATTGTGGTTCAGTAGATATTTCATTTTCTGTTGCCTTGCGTCCCTATATCCTTCGCCTGCTCTCTCGCCCCATGTGTATATCCCATCAGGCAAAAAACAAGGACGGCTGTTTGAGCCACTAGGTGGGGCTTTAGGAACAGGAGTAGTGCATTTTAGTCACCCCACCGGCCCAAACAACTGAGTCATAGTAGTCGCCGCTAACAGGAAATACATAATTTTTATGCATTTAGGAGGTTATTTCTGTCCAGTTCACTTTTGATCTAATCTAGCCCATGGCTCCAAATAGCTTAACGTTTCCCATGTTCACTGAGAAATAATAATAATTTGAGAAATATCCACATAATGTTGGATTCTACAGCTGATAACAGTCTCAAAGTGAGCACGTGAGGAGCAGCAATTAACTTGGATTTTGGGCCTGTTTGCATACTAAAATCTGCCATTTTCCTTTTTTCTTTTTGTCCAAAAAAATGGGAGCAAATGAAAAGAACAAATCAGTTGCTCACAACTTTATCACATTTCGTTTTGAAGCGGAAGAGGTCAACTAACAGTCGTCTTCTTAGTGGCAGTGTATGCAAAACGAATTGGAAATTATTAACGGCATTCAGTATTCAAGTTTTTGCTTGAATACTGTCATTGATAAACTCTTTTTTTTTTTTTTTTTGTAAACTTGACCTGAACCATCGGGGGAAAAAAAGTGTGGTGGGAGAAAATGAAAATGTCATAATCATAATAATCATTCATTCATCAAGCCACTCAAAAATTCCCATTTTAGTACAGTTAGTAAAACTGGCTTGTACCTTGACAACATCAACATCATAATCCCTCAAAGCCATAATAATAAATAAAAACCCAGTGTCAAATTGAACAACTCTCCTATTCTTATCGCACATACTGTAAAAAGGCAAACACGTGACCATCATTATTTTAGAATGAATCTAGAGCCAAATCTCTTTTTCTTTCTTTTTCTTTTTTTTGAATCTATACCACAGTAAGCTTGGACGCTTATAGTGTCCAATACGGTCTACATGGGAAAAGATCTACAAGTTAAAAAAATTCACTGCAATATTTATTTTTGTGCACACGCACGCTCACATGCACAAATACACATACGTACAAAATACCTCTACCGTTTATAAGTGTGTATAAGTAGTTTGTGCGTGTGAGTGCATGCATGGGTATGTGTATTTGTGTTTGTGTGTATGTCTGAGTGTGTGTGCGCATGTGAATTATTTTTTTCTTGTGTGTTCTTTCGCAGGCCTTTCGGTAGTGTTCAACACATAAATCAGTATTTAAGGAAAGCATACATTTAGAGGCCAGTAGTATGGATCCAGCCAGTGGATCATTATCCAACTACACAGCCTTAAGGCCACCATCTTTTTTTTATTCTTTAAGAATAGCAAGGACAAAAAAAAAAAGAAAAGAAATTAAACGCTTCTTTTTTTTTCTTCTAGAAAACTTAATGTGCCAGTGTCTATACTCATTACTCTTCATGCCCCAATATAAGAAAAAAAAATCTAGTGCCGTTTTCGTTATCATTTCATTCTTTTTCATGTTTACGCAAGTTTTTTTTATTTGTACTTATCCGTCGGAGACATGCTTGCGCATGTGGTCATTGAAGTGCTCGATTTGGTCAAACTTGACAGGGCACACGGAGCACATGTAGGTGGTCCCCTCCTGGCAGCTCGCTTCCGCAGCAACGCCCACTCCGGTGCTTCCGACTCCACCCCCTGCTCCACCCGCTCCCACCTGCATGGAGAGAGCCACCACTCCCGCTCCCGGCTCGGGAACAGCCATCGGAACCGGGATGGATGCGGGGCCTCCGGCGCTCCCGGCGGCACTGACCCTGGAGACCCTGGTTTCGGTGCTGTGCAGGGCCATATGGCGCTCCAGCAGGGTCTTGTGGGAGAACTTCTTCTTGCAGATGTAGCATTCGTAGGACTTCTCTCCACGGTGCAAGCGCATGTGGACGTTGAGCGAGCTCTTCTGGGTGAAGCGTTTGTTGCAGATGCTGCACTGGTATGCTCGGACGCCTGTATGTGTAACCATGTGTTTGATGAGATAATCCTTCAGCGAGAACGAACGCCAGCAGATACTGCACTGGTGTGGCTTTTCACCTGAAAGAGCACAGAGCACAAACTCATTAGAAAGGAACCATTTTCAATCATATCACTGATCATTTTGATCATGCTATTGTAGATCAAGGCAGCAAAGCTGAGCAGGTTCTTCTTCTGCTTTTTGTGACAGTATGGTGAAAAGTTACCGTATTTTGCAGGCAAATCATTTCAGTAATTATAAGTATGCAATATATGACAGCTACAGACCTTAAATTTGACACATACTGTACATGTTCCTCTTTTTAAGAAAAAAATGCCTCTTGAACTCATGATGTCTATGTTTTGTTTTTTGATAAAACCTTACAAAAACACAAAATTTGACATGTGATACTCTGTGCATATCATTACATAAAATAATTAAAAAGTACAGATTAAAAAATTGTTCCTGTAATTCTTGTTTTTAACTGTAACTTGTTTTTAAAGTTGAACTTTGTATGCAGATTATTAATGTTGCTAAATGTATTTTAATTATGGAATTAATTAGTGCTGTGGTTGCCTAGCAACAGTAATGTCACATTTTGAAATCTGAAAAGGCCAGCACAGCCAACATGCTTAAGCTACATTGAAATTTCATACACATCTCTTTTCTCATCAAGTTTGAACATTTTTCATGGTCATTATTACAATCAGGAATCACATGTGAAGCTTGTGAGGCAGTCATTTCTACTGGTTTTTAAATGAAACTCAAAATTGATTAAATTAGGTATTAAGAATGCATTAGACATAACTCCATAACAGAAAAAGAAATAGAAAACAAGAAAAGTTAATTTTTTTAAATTGGTAGAAAAAAAAGAGAACTATTGTAGAAAAGTAAACATCACAAGGAAGTAAATGTATATTGCTGTAAGATGAAACCTGGCCAGTTATATACATATTTATGTTCTTGGCAGCCACAATCTTCTAGGTCACAGGCAATAACATCTGTTGTTATTGTAAAATATATTTTGTACGATAAAAGCTCCTGTGATTCAATTATGGCAGCATGTTTGAAGACATACCAAGGATCAAAGCCTGATTGTTTTAATAAACATATAAGATCACACAGACTTGGTTCTGGCCTGACGACAGATAATTATTGATGGTAATCTACTTCAGGAGTTCACAGTTTTTTGCTCTTTTGAAGGCAGGCTATTTTACTGTACGCTTTAGAAGTATTAAAGCCATTTTGAATATGTTCTGCTAATAAATCGCAAGATCAGTTCGCAAGATCAGTCTCCAGAAGAGATGACTCCAAAACTCAGCTTCTCACAAGTGGGAATGTCAGTGCCAAAGCCAGGTTGCTTAAGGATATACTGAAAGTTGTTTTAGATAAATCACCTTCCTAAAATGTAGATGATTTTGTGGCATGTCAAAAAAAAGGGATGCAGCAGACTTTTTCATAAAACAAGATCACATCTGCATATATGCAATGACAAAGCTGGAACTAGCATGCATTTGGCAAATAGCTTGAGAACATTCTGTGTAAAGCTTAGAGACTTTGCCAAAGACAAAGCTCTCGTTTCTTTGAGTCTTAGCTTTGTGTTAAAACCCATTAACTGAAGAATCATATCAATAATTTTGAGGAAATGAAATGGGCTGCTTATAATATAATACCTAATCCACAGAGGACAGCCAACAAGGAAAATTCACAATAATTGTTACCAATTATTCGCCTTGAATCAAAAGTGTTTCAGACTAGCTTATGGATATAATCGGATACACTAGCTAACCATACAGAGATAAAGGCCAAGGAAACTCACCTGTGTGCACAAACATGTGTTTCACGTAGTTTTGTTTGGCAGTAAAGGTCTTACAACAAAGAGTGCATGCGTAGGGCCTCTTCTCCCCATGCTGTCCCACTGCAGCACCACCTTGCTGCTGACTTCCACCTGGTAGCACCGTCAGTCCGCTGGGGAATGGAGGCATGCTGGGAGAGGGCACTGCCACAAATTGGGGCTGCTGACTCCCAATGGACTGGGGCAGACTGAAGAGGAAAGGCTTGTTGTCGCTGGCTGACTGGGTTGCAAAGAGTGTAGGCAAGTAAGTGTTGCCTGCAGTTCCCATTACCTGGGTGTTGCTGGTCAGGGTGAGGGGCATACGCAGATTGCTGGTAAGTGGCTCACCTGACCGCAGGTATGGCCCACCAGGCATGGACTGTGGTGCTGTTAGGTTGGCTTGTGGTGGCTGATGGATTCCAAGCTCACCACTCTCTTGAGAAGGACCGTTTCTATTCCCGTCTTCAACCGACTCTTGAGTCTGCTCGGGAGATGAATCGTTGACCTCGATCTGCACAGGGGTTCCACGCTCACCTTGCTGGCCTTTATTTGGACAATTGTCTCGAGCGAACCCAGACAAGAAAGGCTGCTCGACAGAATCCGTTTCCGTGCCAATGGAAGAGCTGACGCCGGAGTCAAAGCTCTCGCCTTTGGGCTCACTTTCGACGCACTCCAGCTGTTCGCTCTCCTCACGGCAGTCATCAAGCCCGTAGCAGTGGTACTCGTCCCCTTGCTCCTGCTTGATGTGAATATCACCTGTGTGGAGCCTCACGGGACGAGGCTGTTTACGGCAGTGTGTAGTCTCCGACGTGGCCAGAAAGCGCTCCATCTGCTGCGAACGCTCATGGATGCGTGTGATCCAGGCAGGGTCTTGCCCTCCCTCCTTCTGCTGTAGTGGAAGGGGTGAGTCGTAGTTGGCTGTCACCGTGGCACTGGCATAGTGGGAGCGATTTCCACGGGTACCGTTTTGCAGGCTCAACCCAGAACAGCTGGAATAAAGTGAGGAATAAACACGGTCAAGGCTCTGGTGAGATGTTTGCATGTAGCCTGATTCGGCATCACTACTGGGACCGGACGTGCCAGACTCAGGAGTTCCCCGTGGTGTCTCCTGCCCCGAGTCGCCTGGGACGACGGAAAAGCTGCCAGATCCAGCAATGCCAACATTTTGTGAAACAATGCGGGTGCACTCGTCGATAACGGTCTTGATCTGAAGTATGCTGGCAGCTGTGAGGATCTGCAGGGCCTCGGACTGGGAGACCCGCAGCACACCGCTGTACATGAAGTCAATCAGTTTCTGGACGGACTGTACAGAAACCACAGAGGGGATCTCGATGTCACTGTAGCCCAGGAGCAGCTTGTCCTGAAAGAAGGGGCTGCCTGCAGCCAGCACACAACGGTGAGCTCGCAGCATGCTACCATGGATCCGAACAGTCACGTCACAGAAGTGCCCGCGGTTTCGCTGCTCATTGAGGGTCTCAAGTACAGAATTGCTAAAGTTGTGGAGATTAATGTGGTGAATGCGTTCGGTCATCCCCTTGCACCTGATGTCACCTGTGTGGCAGAAAAACACAAACAGAAAAAGTCATGCACATGATTTTTGCATTTCTCAAGCACTTTAGTATAATGTTGACCATAAATAAAAGTATTTTAACAACTACTGTTAGCTACACTTACAACACATTCTCACTCCCAACTCGTCACATATTGAAGCTTGGTCGGTTACCCTTTGGGCATCACTTTTTAACACACAGGGAACCCCTTTGGTATTGTTTTTCGAAGTGCACAGTACTCCGTTGCTTTAAATAAGAGACCTTTGGCGTCAATATGCCGACGCGAAGGGCATGAGATTGTAATGATACGATTACATATTGTGTAATAATTTTGCCACTATTACATATGTTGGGGTGTGGTTTTAAATTTAAACAGTCACAACAATTTTATTTACATTTACATTTAGTCATTTAGCAGATGCTTTTATCCAAAGCAACTTACAAATGAAGACAATAAAAGCAGTCAAAACTAACAAAAGAGCAACAATATATAAGTGCAAATTACAAGTCTCAGTTAGCCTACCGCAGTACACGTAGCAAGGTGTGTGTATATATATATATAATACACACACACACACACACACACACACAAAGAAAAACAAGTAGATAGAATAGAAAAAATAGAAAGCTAGTGTTTGTTTGTTTTTTTAAATAAAAAAAGAAGATAAATATAGATAAAGTAGAACTAAAATAGAATAGAAAGTGCTAGAGTTAGAGGGTCAAATAAAGGTGGAACAGATGTGTTTTTAGTCGTTTCTTGAAGATGGTTAAGGACGATGCTCGGATTGATTTGGGCAGGTCATTCCACCAGGAGGGAACATTTAATGAAAAAGTCTGTGAAAGGGATTTTGTGCCTCTTTGAGATGGCACAATAATAAGCCGTTCACTTGCAGAACGCAAGCTTCTAGAAGGCACATAATAAGTAATGAATTTAGATAAATGGGTGCAGAGCCAGTGGTGGTTTTGTAGGCAAACATTAATGCCTTGAATTTAATGCGAGTAGCTACTGGTAGCCGGTGCAAATTTATGAACAGAGGTGTGACATGCATTCTTTCGGCTCATTAAAGATTAATCTTGCAGCGGCATTTTGGATTAATTGTAGAGGTTTGATAGAAGTGGCTGGAAGACCTGCCAAGAGAGCATTGCAATAGTCCAGCCTGGATAGAACAAGAGCATTTATTCACATTATATTTAAGTGACGTGACGTGACGTGACATGTGGCCAAGTATGGTTACCCATACTAGGAATTAATGCTCTGCATTTAACCCATCCTTAGTGCACACACACAGTTAACACTATTATAACACTATAACAAACATTACACTATTAATACATTTTTCAGCATGTAACCCAACACTTGCCCCTAAACTTAACCATCTGTCAATGTAAAACACAGGATATAAAAGGCAGATACAACTACAGTCACACTTTATGCAAAAAGTATTAATATTCCAAGTCTTCCGGGGCAAAACGATTGATTTGTGTGAGGAACAGATGCAATAACCATCTCCATCCAGCTCAGATCCTCTGCACAAATTAAAAAATGTGATGCTAGAGCTTTGCAGATGATGCTTTTCCAGCAAATCAACTTGTCCAGCTACTCCAGCTAACCAATTGGTGCTAACATCACTTTTGTGGACGTATTGGAACGACAGCTGGGTCACTGTATTTTCAAAATGGATTATTTTTTGTACAAATTCAAACATTAAAACCTTTAACTACAACAACGTTTCTTTTAGGTATGCACCTGAGAGATCTTTCCTAGTCTTGTTGTGAAGAAAAATATTAATCTTTTATTAAATGTGTCTCTTTTATACTGATAAAGGCTGTTCAAGGATCGACTTTGACCTTCAACCGTATCTTCTCAGATTAGTTCTAACTGGACATAGCCATTCCCCTGTTAGAGGAATGCTGACAGAAGTTTTAGCCACATACACAGAGAAAATACTAAAGGCTAACACCTGTGCAAATAGAACATATGGGAAACAGAGAATATACAATATGGAAAATACAAAATAAAGAAAAATATATACATTTCCATCACAACCACACCCCACCTAGT
>NW_015505899.1:252358-261801 GCF_001515645.1 Sinocyclocheilus grahami
CCCCCCCCCCCCCCCTTCTCGATCATTCTTTGATCACATCAGCATGTACATTCCCTATATTTTTCTTCAAGTATGTGAAATATATAGTTATAAATTGTTATTGCTTTAGGCATGCATGTTAATTACCTTGTGTGTTTATAGGTTGAGTATGACCAACAAATAAACCATAGATAACCACAGGCATGTGCTTCAATCTTGCATTATCTTATGGAATGTCTGTGGCCTTTCGTTGCTTTTGTTCATTGACATTTTCTTTAGAACGTGTATTCATTTTCTGTCTCCCCCTTATGGACCACACGGTCATGGGATGTTGTTTGCCAGCATGTAGCCAACAGCAGAGAGTATCACTGTGATTTTAGAAGAATGGATTATGTCCTGTCAACGCACTGTAAAGTATTTCAGAAATTGTAAGAATTTATTTAACAGCTATACTACTGTACAACCCTGTACTATACTGTCCTGCAGCAACAGTAAGAGAAGTGTGTTAGTTTATTTACATGTGATTACTTAATGTAGGCTAGCAATATTTTTTGGTGGAGCAAGCTGGAGCTAAATTCTGCAGAAATGTGGCCCTCTAGAAACAGGATGGGAATAGTATGTATAGTATAGTATAACAGTATAATGAGAATAGAAAGTAACTGGACACCACTTGTTAATGTAATGAGGTCATCTGACAACTATAGTGAGGTCATGTGATTACTAAGTAGTATACTACTGTCCAAAACCATTTACTGAGGAATAACCTACTCTTTTTAAAAATCTGTAGATAGTATACAGTGTATAATGTGCAGTAGTCATTAAATAGTAAGCTGTCCTGCAGCAACAGTAAGAGAAGTGTGTTAGTTTATTTACATGTGATTACTTAATGTAGGCTAGCAATATTTTTTGGTGGAGCAAGCTGGAGCTAAATTCTGCAGAAATGTGGCCCTCTAGAAACAGGATGGGAATAGTATGTATAGTATAGTATAACAGTATAATGAGAATAGAAAGTAACTGGACACCACTTGTTAATGTAATGAGGTCATCTGACAACTATAGTGAGGTCATGTGATTACTAAGTAGTATACTACTGTCCAAAACCATTTACTGAGGAATAACCTACTCTTTTTAAAACCTGTAGATAGTATACAGTGTATAATGTGCAGTAGTCATTAAATAGTAAGCAAGTATTCAATTTCAAACATTCCAACAAACACTATATTAATATTGTATCCCACAATGCAATTTACTCATCATTTCCGCCATGAATGAAACTGAAGTAATATAAACTGAAACATCTCCACCTTAAGTCTTCTTAATGATACTGACAAAACTGTTTTGTTTTGTTTTTCACATACATAATATTGGATTTCAAAATGCAAAATATTTACATTCATACTGGACATTTCTCATCGAAATAAATGTATACACATGGTTAGGACATCAATGTAGTGTAGCCTACTACTCTTTAAAATCGGTGCATAATATTATATACTTTCACATACTATTCTTTAAAAATATTTCGCCACAAAATGTATCTATGTGGCATACTATTTGATCTTTGAGATTATCACTGTGTCTCTATGGTTTTGAAGAACAGATAAACTGTGTAAACTTATAAAAAAAATCTGTAAATATAACCCTAATGCATAAAATTATAATTTAAATATACTGTACATTTATATTTAAATATACTGTATATTTAAATATACTAACATTGCCTAGTTGAGGTTTATTTTCACAAAATGACAAATGTAAAAAATTTGGAGTGACTAAGAAAATCTATTTTAATTTCTTTAGGATTTTTTAAAAGTTGATCATCAAGCCCCATCAGGAAGTAAATATGATATTTAAGATTAGAATTTGGGAAGTGGGAGTGTTTATTTCTTACTATTAATTCAGTGTGTAATGTTTTAATGGAACTATTTCATGTTCATTTATTTGGTCCGGTAATATAACGCCTGCATCACCCAAAAAGTGAAAATTCTATCATTATTTACTTACCCTCATGTCATTACAAACCTGACACAAAACAAGATATTTAGAAGAATAATGAGAATCAAACCATTTTGCTGACCACTGATTGCATTGCAATAATAATAATAATAATTCACTTCTCAAAATGTCTTCTTTTACATTGCACAGAAGAAAGCAAGCCATACAGATTTGGAATGACATGAGGGTGAGTAAAAACAAAATTTGAATTTCTGGGTGAACCATCCCTTTAAAGCTTTACTTATAATTCCTTCATATTAACTGTACAATGGGCCCTATTTTTTTTCTTACTTTTCTGAGGGTGTGAGTACAGCCTGGAATATTTGTACTTTTTTGTATTATCACACCACAAAACCATTTAAAGGAAGTAAAGAATGCAAATCAAAGCAAGTGGTGCCCACTTACTATATTTAATACACACCATGATTTACATAATATACACTGTAACCTAAAATGTTGAAAAAGGTAATGTAATTTTAAGGTATTGAATTAAGGTATTGTATCAATTTTAGGATTGAACACACCATAATCCAAAATATCACGACAAAACAAAGCACATGACAAACCTAATTCACAAAGCCAGTCAAAATATAGAATTCTACAATAACTAATTTCTAAATCTATAATTTACACATCTATTTCGGGGCACCATACTTTAGCTTTACAGCTACAGATATTTTTATGTCATGAGATGATATTAAATTACAAACATGTACTTTAGCATTTAGCCTAATAGCAACAATCTTGCAAAACACACTGAATAATCAATGTCGCTCTTTACAACTTAACAGGTGGCATCGCCAGGGCAATTTCAGTACATCCTACCAAACAGCATTAAAGTATCACAAATTAGCACACTGGAGACATTATTTATGAAAAGTGTAGTGGCTAGAAAGCAGTGACCTAAAAAAAAGCTTTTCTTCTCACAGACAGAGGGCAGTCTTGAGCTAACGTGTGAACTAGTCTGAATATGCATGTGTTTCGCTTTTGTGTTGCATATGAAATAAAAAAATAAGTAAATCAAATCAATCAAGCCTCGATGGGTCCATGGGATCATTATTCATGCAACGAATTATTTTCAGACCTCTCTGAAGCTCACATTCATGCTGGTCTACATTTGAAGGAACGTGACTGTCTATACAAACAGTTTTGGAGAGAACACAAAATGTCTACTTTCTGTGAGGTGCTACACCCTTTTTCAACAGAAGGCTTTGAAACACTTAAAAATGCCTAGAAGAGTTTTAACACTTTTGAAAATCAACGGACAGCAATAACATCAGTTCCCTTTGCAAAACATTGTTGTATAGAAACCCGCACACACTGTTTGAAGTTGAAAGCACACACTGTTTGCTCCTTTTCATATTTCTCTCTCCCCTTTCCACGTGCATTCCTCTCTGAGCACTTCTCAGTTTTATGCATTGTCATTTTGGTACCATGTCTTACTCCCTTAGCTCATTATAAAAGCAAACTCTGAAATAGCGAGTGTTTACTATTCCTAAGAAAGCATTAAAATGCCATTTCTTCACTCATATGATTTCAAGAGCATTTAAATGTTAGTGCTGCATAAAAGGATGTGAAAAGTTGGGTTAGCAGAGCAGGTCATTCATTTAGGATCCATAGCAAACAGCAGATTTCAAGTATGCAACCTCTGAGACTTAAAGGATTGACACTGCATGCTTGATACCGCAAAGAAATATGCATCATTTTTTAAGGTTAGCAAGGCAAAATGTTGTACAAGAAAATGAAGAAGAAAAACCATGTACTTATGTGTGTCTAGACATGTTTCTGTAAAACTTTAAAACCTCTTGATGAAAAAGTAATCTGTTTTTTTGTGTGTGTGTGTGTGAAACCGTCTAGCCAAGTAGTTCTCATGAAGTGGTACGTGGTACGCAGCAAGACCCTGGAAACTTACACTGTTAAATAATAATAATATTAATAAAATTTCCCTGCTTTATTTCTAATGTCCGATTCCAATTTTATACATGTATAGCCCAGATTTTTACAGTGTCTGAGTGGGATGAGAATAGGTAATGTTCTCTTTAAGTTGTTGAGGGGTCCACACATTAAGCTGATCGACGAATAGACAAGATATTATTATATTATGTTTTTCCTAAAAGTCTTGGGCTTGATTTCCTGAAGGCAAGCTTAAAGAGGGGTCTGCTTTTGATTCAGGATTGATAATGACATCAGTTTCAAGTGCCTCTAAAAAAGAAGGGAGAAGTTTTAAGACAGTCTTGCTCTAAATTCCTAAAATAAACGTATAATTCAGTATTAGTCTGAATAGTAGTGCAAAATTTGGAATGGTTTGTAAAATAATTAGTTTGATCTGGATTAGAAAATGTCTAAATGTAGCTATTGTCGTGTACCTTTAGATCTGCAAAGTTAGTCAAGTGACTGATGATGATTTTGCAGCAGTATGATTTATTTGAACTAGGAATATTGATATGAATCAAAGTATCGCATTATGTTTATGCTGCTCACAGTGCCTAAGCTTGTTCACCAAGAGGGAAAATATACATTAAACACTGAACAACGGTGATATTAGACCAGTGTGGTACTGTACACAAGTACAGTAAGAGACAGCTAAAGTCTTCCTTCGGTGTGATGTCAGTCTGCTAAATGATACTGAAGTGTGTGATGTCTAAATAGCACTCTAAGTAAGACTGTGCCATGCGAGACTTTATGCATGCAAAATTACTTTGGACCTAAAACGTACAACACAATATGATATAAATAGGTTTTTTAAAATAAATAATAGGCATACATTTTTTTTATTATTATTATTTTTTATTATTATAAGTCCTATAGGGTATTTTGTGTAGTTCATGACACTGCAACGTGTTCCCTTATGAAAAAGCAGCGCACTTAACTGTTTTAAATGTGCACTTGTAGCGTGCGTCATATCTTAATAGTATATATTTCAAATAAACTGTATTTGCAGATAATATAATATTAATGAAATGTGTGTACTCAGAGAATACCCTTTCACGACTAAGTTTCTCGTTACATTTTAAATCATTACGCTTGAAAAAACGTTTTGTGGTGCTTTAAAGAAGAGCACTTATTTTGATGTGTTGACTTACTAAAGCACATATAAATTACTTAAAATATTAACTGTAGTGTCTTTTTAATATTACATTTAAAGTTAATATATTTTAAAAGTACTAAATTGCATTTTTAGCATTACAAACGTATAAATACAAATCTTTTTAAATGAAATTTACATTACATATTATTATTAAAATATATTTTAGTTTACCATAAATACTGGTCAGCATATTTGGCAGTACACTATAACCACATTTCAAAGGCAATCAAAAGTAATTATGAAATTATATTCATAGATACTTAAAGTAAAAAAACACTCTAAACTTCAGCTAATTGCATTAAATGCAAATATAAATTATAATATATTTTCAACTGCAATTAACATTCAATTGAATGTCCAAAAACATTACAAGTATACTAAAGTATACTAAAAGCTGAATTCTTTTTCACAAGGGTATCCCTTTAAGAAAGAGAACTGGCAGACAATTTGATGACAGTTAGGCAAGTGTGAATGTTAGTCCGTTGAGAGCACAACAATGTTGATGTGCGAATTTATCTAACCTATGTAACTTCAAAATCAAAAGAACAAAAAAAAAAGGATTTATATTTTGCATAAAGAAAATGAATCATATTTTAGGACCACAATCATTTTTAAGTGTTATGACATTATTTTCATGACAATTAAGCGCATTCCCATCCCCCACCCACAAATTCTCATTTATGTAATGCATCCATTTTACTTTTGAGACTTTACATAATTCTGATTATTTTCAATGATGATTTTCAGTATATTATCATTACTGTAATAAACATAGGTGGAGTGTGTGTAAGGCTGGCGATAGCTAAACCTTCCTCTGACCACGGCATGACGTGTGTATACATGACTACAGATGTCAGATGACCGAGAATACAGCTCTGGGATAATGTTGCTTGTAATTGCTTGTCTAGAGTGAGTTTCTCCTCCACAACACACATTCCAGCCAATCAGAATTTAGAATTTAGACAGAACATGGTGAAAAAAAATATATACATCATGTCAAATACATTATACGTTGTTCCCACTGACAATGAGCTTTTTTTTTTCTGTAAATAATGTCACAGTGTAAAAAAAATATGATTTGTTGATGGTTATAAAATAGGCTTTGTATTTTTTTCCGATTTGAAATATGACCCGGGCCTGTTCTTTACAGATTTTTTAAAGATTCACCCAAATACATCAATAAGAATAAAGAGAAAGGGCGCTCAAGTGATTGCTAAACAAGCACGACAACAGCCTGATATTATGCATTAATCAACCAGAGAGAAATGTTTGTACAAAGATAATAAATTGAAGCTGGGCAAACTTACAGTCTGATGGTGTTCTGTTAGGTATTTGTGTGTATGTGGGTGCGTTGTGTATCAGGCTGGTGAAGAGGCACTGGTTAGATGCTACAAGTTGCTGGTGGTGGTGGTGCAGCGGAAGAGGTCAGTTGTTAGCCACTCATTTCATTTTGTTCCGGCCACAATCTAACCTCATGCAGAATCTTCAAAGTCGCCCTGCAAAAAGAAGCAGAGAGAACAATTATTGTATGCAGATTTTTAAAGACAAGTTGTTCAACATGGGAGATTTACCCTTTTCTGGCTAATAAAGTTCCATTTATATAGGCTATATATTTTTTTATTAAACGGATCCCCTTGTCCATTAATAGAATACTAGAACAAAGATATCGTTTTTCTCAGAGGACGTGGCTTGTCGCAGGGCATTCGCCCTGCCCGTCTTGGCCCTGCCAAACCTGGCGGTAAGAGGAAGAGCAAGAGGCCCTGAGATGGGCGACCCAGAGATGGAGGGAGTTGCTCTTCTGGAGATGATAAATGCACCACTCCCTCCCCCGGAGGAGGGCCGGGCGGAGAATCTTTTGTTTTGTTTTATTTCACCACTCGGTCGGTGGTACCCAAACACTCAACAAAAGATACATTTCTTGTATCTCTGGGTCTCAAGAGGGCACGGAGAGTTGTGGATGGTCCAGAACACAGGCTACCATTCAAGATGTTAACGCAGAAAGCATCTTCGGGTGCATTCGTCCCCGAGATTGGTTTGCAGTGATCGGCCTGAAGGACGCGTACTTTCATGTCTCAATCCTTCCGTGCCACAGACATTTTCTGCATTCCTGCCCTTCGGGCTGTCCCTGTCCCCCCATGTCTTCACGAAAGTTGCGGACGGGGCTCTTGTTCCCCTGAGAGAGCAGGGTGTTCGCATCCTCAACTTCTCGACGATTGGCTCATACTAGCACAGTCTCGGGATCAGTTGTGCGAGCACAGGGATTTGGTGCTCAGGCACCTCAGCCTGTTGGGCCTTCGGGTCAACTGGGAAAAGAGCAAACTCTCCCCGAAGCAGAGGATCTCTTTTCTCGGTATGGAGTTGGATTCGGTCGAACAGACAGCACGCCTCACAGAGGAACGTGCTCAGTCGGTGTTGAGCTGCTTGAACTCATTCAAAGGCAGGACGGCGGTCCCACTGAAACGATTTCAGAGGCTCCTGGGGCATATGGCAGCTGCTGTGGCAGTCACGCCGCTGGGGCTGCTTCATACGGTTTCTTCAGACTGCTTCAGCACTGGCTCCATAGCCGAGTCCCGAGGTGGGCGTGGCAGCGCGGCACTCACCAGGTCCAAGTCACACCGGCCTGCCACCAAGACTTCACCCCGTGGTCAGACCTCACGTTTCTTTGGGCATGAGTGCCCCTAGAACAGGTCTCGAGGCATACTGTAGCACACACAGATGCCTTCACCACCGGCTGGGGTGTTACGTACAACGGGCAAGCAGTCTCGGGGGTATGGACGGGCCCCCAACTGCAGTGGCATATGCCTTGAACCGTTTCAGAGGCTGCTTACAAGGCAGGCACGTACTGGTCCGTACGGACAACACTGCGACCGTTGCATACATCAACCAACAAGGTGGTCTGCGCTCCCGTTGTATGTTGCAACTCGCCCGCCACCTCCTTCTTTGGAGTCAGAAGCATCTGAGGTTGCTTCGTGCCATTCACATTCTGGGCCTGCACAACCGTGCAGCCGACGAGCTGTCACGAGATGAGCTCCCTGGAGAATGGAGACTCCATCCCTGGATGGTCCAGCTGATTTGGAGACGTTTCGGAGTCACTCAGATAGACCTGTTTGCCTCTCCAGAAACCTCCCACTGCCAGTTGTTCTACTCCCTGACCAAGGGAACACTCGGATTGGATGCACTGGCACACAGCTGGCCTCGGGGCCTACGCAAATATGCGTTTCCCCCAGTGAGCCTTCTCGCACAGACACTGTGCAAAGTCAGGGAGGACGAGGAGCAGGTCCTGCTTGTGGTACCCTACTGGCCAACCCGGACCTGGTTCCCGGAATTGATGCTCCTCGTGAAAGCCCCTCCCTGGCAGATTCCTATGAGGATGGATCTACTGACTCAGAGACAGGGCACCCTGTGGCACCCTCATCCAGACCTCTGGAAACGTCATGTCTAGTCCCTAGACGGGACGTGGAGATTCTAGGTGACCTACCCCAAGAGGTAGTGGCCACCATCACTTCGGCGCGAGCAACGTCTACGAGACACGCTTACGCCTTGAAGTGGAACCTGTTCGTCGAGTGGTGTTCCTCTCATCGAGAGAACCCCTGAAGATGTCAGATCAGACTCGTGCTCTCCTTCTTGCAGCAAGGGTTGGAGTGAAGGCTGTCTCCCTCCACCCTTAAAGTGTATGTCGCTGCTATTTCTACTAACCATGGCCTTGTAGAGGGGAAAACGGTGGGGAAGCATGACTTAGTCATCAGGTTCCTTAGGGGGGCGAGAAGGTTGAACCCTCCTCGACCTCCCTCCACACCTTCTTGGGACCTGTCTCTGGTGCTCGAAGCACTACAGCGGGTCCCATTTGAGCCTTTGCAATCAGTTGAGCTGAAGTTTCTTTCAATGAAGACTCTGCTCCTGATTGAATTGGCCTCCATCAAGAGGGTAGGTGACCTGCACGTATTTTCGGTTGACGAATCCTGCCTAGAGTTTGGGCCGGCTGACTCCCAGGTAATTCTGAGGCCCTGGCCCGGCTATGTGCCCAAGAAGGGGAATGCTGTCTCCAAGCAGAGGATGGCCCACTGGATAGATAGTGGGTAGTGCTACGACAACAGTGACTGGCCTTCTTGTTGCGAGCCCCGGCCTACACCAAAAAGGGGTGCAGGCGGCTCGCATAGGACGCTGGAAGGGGCAGCATCCATGGCGCTTTGGTAGGGATTCCCAATTTGTCGACTGAATGGGAACGTCTCGGTTACGTATAGCAACCCTCGTTCCCTGAAGGAGTGAACGGAGACGTCACGTACTGTCGCCACGGCTGCTGTACCACCGCTGAGCGGCCGGGTCCCTGGTTCAGCTTCTCAAAAAAAACCTGAGTATGCGGTGTATCTGCTGCCTATTTATA
>NW_015505899.1:261825-262583 GCF_001515645.1 Sinocyclocheilus grahami
CCTCCTTCAGGGAATGAGGGTTACAATACGTAACCGAGACGTTACACACAAGAGGATTTCCCTGTCAAAAGCATATACCAACAATAGAACCATATGGCACTTCTGCTCTTGTAACAAACAAACTAAACACTGTAAAAACGTTAACCCTGCAATCACCTAGAATACCTTAGTAACCTCATACTGTAGCAACTCCCGAGTGACCACCTACAGCACCCTTGCATGTGCAATGATGTAGACATCCACTGACCAATTAAAATTTCAGAGAGAAGGGTACATAATCTCATTCTATATTTCAAACTGACCATGAACAAACCTCATTGGTTCCTGCAGAAGCTCAAACGTGCTTGTGTGACAAGAAAAAATTAATGCTGCCTTCACATGCTATCAGAATTAAGGTAAATACTATGACAGTTTCCTAATTGGAAATTGGACATGAACGGCTCTCAACTCTCAAATCATATTTACTACAGAGATTGTTTTGATATTTGAGTTTTCGAGTTGGACAGGCCATAAACTTTTGCTGCTGTCAATGCTATTCTTTGTTATTTTTTTCCACAACAACTACATCACCTTGTCTTGTCGTTAAAGTAGTGTCAATTTATGTCGGCACCGATAGCCTTGTGCACAGTTGCGTTATGGGCGTCCCAAGTTTGAGTCCCGACTTGAGGACCTTTCCGGGTCCCACCCCACTCTCTCTCCCACTTTGCTTCCTGTCATGTCTGATCTGTCCTGTAATAATAAAGGCAAAATTGCCAAAA
>NW_015505899.1:262995-263313 GCF_001515645.1 Sinocyclocheilus grahami
TGCCAAAAAATCTCTTAAAAAAAGTAATGCCTATTTATATAATTTGATGCATGTTGTATGTTTTATAAACAACAAAATAAGCTCGTAATTTCATAAGTGGGAAATAGGAAATATCCGATAGCATGTGAAGGCAGCATTACGTCACTGATTCTCGCGTGTCAAGCAAGCACGGTTAAGCTTCCCCGTTGATCATGGCTGCTTCAAAATCGGAAGGCATGCTTTCTAGTAAAGTCATTTTGAGGCTCCCAGGGTTAGAGTCCTTTGCACAGCTACATAAATGTTTCCAAAACACATTTTGTTGGTTTTAAATTACAGAAT
>NW_015505899.1:268659-273360 GCF_001515645.1 Sinocyclocheilus grahami
ACATAAACAATTGGGAAAGAAATCAGATGCGTGTCAGTATATTAGTTCCGTGCATTCAGTCTAAAGCCTAATGCAAATACCTGCTGCTGTCAGAGTCATTAATGTTAATAAAACAAAACAAAAAAAACTCTCTGCTCTTGACTGAATCATCTTATAACTTAAATAAGAATTAATGTATTTTACAGAGATGCATAACAGCGATGCACTGTTTTATTTAATTTAGAATTTTTTTAATTTTAAGAATTTAAAAAAATGGAAATTAAATTTTTCCAACAGTAATTTTAAGATTATCTAAATTTGTTAAGTGGAATTTTGTAAATTGTAATGGGACACATGCTTTCACCTCTTAACATTTGTCCTGTAATTGGTTCACCCTAAATTGGTTCAGAGTTAGTGTCATCTGAAGTCCTCATAGGGGTTGGCATCAACCTTTTTATAAAAAAGGTTGCCTGGTAATGTTTCATAACATAAACATGTAGAAATAAATAGTCATAATTTATTGATAACAAATAATATAAAAAACAGTTCTTTACCCTTTGCACCATGTGAACATACAGTATAACGAGATGGTTGTAACGCTGTAACTTCCTGTCTATTGCTATTGAGGCAGGAAGCAGTTCCCTCTGGGTTATCACAAAGACACATTTGTGACGGACTTGTGGACACACTTCACCATCAATTACAGGGTCAAACTCTGCTGAAGGAGAAATCATATGCTCACTGGGCCAGGTGTTATTATGCAAGAGAGAGATGAAAGAATGGTCAGCCCGCCACACCCATCCTTTCCCTACCACAGCCGATCACATTCCCATTCCACACACACAGACACACACACATTCTCTCTGAGGTAAAGAAAAGTGACTCAGCTGATTTATTTCATCAATGAAATGAAAGTCTGGCCTTTTTTTATTTCACATAAACTCCGATCATGCAAGGCTAGCTAATTTTTACTTTCTAGATATGTTATGAATTCATAAAATTTTTGAGGTATATGTTGCGTTTACAATGCAAATACTGCAAATTAACAAATTATACAAATTTCCGCCAAATTCAGTATTGTATCTGGTCATTATTGAAAAGTCCATTTTTTATTTTACGTGGAATTTTATATCCGCTGAGTTATTCTGTCATGTTTTCTCCCTTTTTTTCCAAACCGCGACAAACGCCAGTCTCCCTTCTCTGCAGAATGCGATATATCCGCTCAACCAATCACAGCGCAGCACCATTCCACGCACTCTAAACAGTAATGGCGGTGCTTTGAATACACCCGGCATCCTAGTTTTCTAGGATCTACTTTGTACTTTGTGATCAACAAACAAACTTAGGGCTCCACCATAAATCACATGTGATTGTCATGCACATCTCATCAGTAAAGCCGGTTCTGTGAATAGTAAATCTCCATCATGTGCTTTCAGATGGAGCGGCATTTAATACACAGAGCCGTAGATCACTGCTATATCGCCATCATAATCGCAGATGAGTCGCATTCGATTATGAATTACACGGAGCTTGTCAGTGTGTTTTTATGCCATTAATGTTTTTGTTAATACCGCGTAGCTATAGCACTAGTCAACTAAATGAATGTAACATGGTAAAGATGAATGCACTTTTCGAAGTTGAATGTAAGGGAAATGTCATTTTGAAATTTCTGTGGTTTAATGTGATATTGTTGTTCATGTATGTTCATGATGAAATTTTCTTTTATTGCTGTAATTAATTTATTGCATTAACAAGATTACCCGTTGAATTCATTCTGGAAGTGATGACTGATTGAATGTATTTTTAGTCCAGTGCCTGCATATAAGATTAGTATTGACGAAGTTCAGAGACTGTCATATGTGGATCAACTTAGTATGTTGTGTATTTTCAACAGTTTCAATATGAAACATAACTTTTATATTGATTCAATGGATTTATTGCATTTTGAAGAAAAAAGTGTCATGGATTTCTTGCATTTTGGGGAATTTAAAAAAAAATTGTATAATAAATCTTTGAAAATCAAAATCTGGATTTGAATTTTTAATGTTATTATAACCTTAAAAAACAGAAAATAGTGGTTTTCATCTTGCCACTTTCTTGGTAAAGAAAAATTTTTTTTTACTCAAATTAATCAAAATGGATTTATAGCTTTTTGGAACCAAACTCTTCAAATATTCTCTATAGGCTACATGAAATATTCTCCTGGGAGAAATATATATCATAGGTAGTTAATGTGACAAGATGAGGGTAAGATGATACATACTGTATATATCAAGTGTGTGTGTGTATATGTATATATATATTAATAATATATTAATAATGTAATTAATAATAGTAAATAATAATTGATAAATAATAAACCATTATTCAGTTAATCATTATTTCTTACCCCAAGGTCATTGTCATTTTTACACACAGATTAAAATTTTACCATTTACTTCTGAGAATATAACTGAGCTCCGCTTGCTGAATTAAACAAGCAATATAGTTAGGTCACTTGACAAAGCACACCAGCACAATATTTACAAGATGACCAATTAAAGAAATCATGACAGCATGAAATACA
Source organism: Sinocyclocheilus grahami (assembly GCF_001515645.1). Classification (NCBI taxonomy): domain Eukaryota; kingdom Metazoa; phylum Chordata; class Actinopteri; order Cypriniformes; family Cyprinidae; genus Sinocyclocheilus; species Sinocyclocheilus grahami. Next base: position 271,205 of record NW_015505899.1, read on the forward strand.
CTAGTATTCTATTCTGAACACAGGCTTCTTCTCTCTTCCTCTCTCCACAGCTAACATTATGCACATTCTTATACCACATTCTATTTTAAAGGATTGGTTTACCTAAAAAAAATGAAGATTCTGTCAATATTTACTAACCCTCATGTTCCAAACTAGTTCTTTTTTGGCACACAAAGGGGTAGGATTTTAAAGATTTGTACTGGTCACTCTTGTATATGCAACTGCAATGAGTAAAGCTTCAAAGATCATAAGAGGACCATAAACATATCAAAAATATAGTCCAAAGTCCTGCTATATTCCAAGCAGGGCCTGAAAGTAACATTTTGCCACACCAGCCAATGGCAGGTGACTTGAGAAAATTTTCCAGCCAGAAATTGTTTTTACCGACCATTAAAAAAAAAATAGGCAGAAGAAAACATGTGTAATTTCACTTATTATTCACTGTCATGAAAACAAATTCCTCGTATGTGTAAACATACCTGGCAATAAAAACTCATTCTGATTCTGATTCTGATTATTATTATTATTATTATTCCCACTGTACAAATTAAACAAATCAATAAAGAATGATCACTATACTATTAAGTATTTCATAACAATTAAAATAATAATAATAATAATTATTATTATTATTATTATTATATAGCAACAGTAAAATTACAATACTAATATTTATAATTGTCTTTTCTTTGCTTTTAAATGTTAAACCATAAAGCTTTTATCTTGGTGTAAATCCACAGGGAAACTTGAAATGCTTCTCATTTGTTGACATCAGATTTCTAAATGCTTCTCATCACAAGTTTGGGAAGATGTTTTGAGCATGTCACGTTTTCAAATGCACATTATAAGCGACCCAAACTCACAGCACTTGCACAGATGGAGTTTGTGTGAAGCAGCATTTACCGCGAGCCACTCCGAGACACTGAAAATACTGTTACCGTGAGCGGCTCACGTGAAAAGATCACAGTGCTGTGCATCAGATCACATATTTTTATAATTACAACGCAGTTTTTACAATTTGATAATCATGCCATATCTCATCCTCAGGCATTGTTAGAATTAACAAAAAAAGTTACCGGCCAGTAATACTGTCTCATATACTCGCCGATGCAATTTTGCAAACTCACATTTGTAAAAATTTTGGGACCTGATTTTAAGTCAAAATTTAAGTTAAATAGTTTTGAAGTCAAACTTGCCATTGCAATAGCCCAAACTTGAAATCGTTATTATGTCCAAATTATTGCAGTTCTGGTAGGTGATGCAGAAACACTGATACTGCCTTACCATCATGCACAGACTACAAGCACTTTACAGTGGTCTTTCACAAGAAGAGCTTAGTATACATTTTGATTTATTTTGAAAGCTTAACCTACATTCAAAACAAGGAAGAGGACAGGCACAGTGTGACACTGTCAGATTGCAGCATTTCAAACGTGACTAAAAAGCCCTAAAAAAGACACAATCCTTGGAGATTTGTTGACCCTTTACATTGCCTTAACTCCACTGCTTCTTCTTTCCCTCTCTCATCCCCCTTTATGCGTTGAAGTGGTTAGCCTGAGATTCGATTTAGTCTTTGTCTAGACCAGTGTGTCATTCCCATGTTGTGGCTCTGTGAATGGATCCAGCATCAGTTCCAGTGTCAGTGGTAGGTAGCTCAGTTTTGTCATCGACACCACGTATCCTCGCAAAACCTTATCCCTCTCTCTTTCTTATTATTTCTGTATCCTCAGTGTTTATTCTACATGATGACAAAAGACAATAATTTTGTCATTGAAAGCAAAAAAACATCTTAGATACTGACATAATGTGGAACAAGTGATTTAATAAATAGATCTGACTGGATGAGCCAAACTCCAAAGATGCTGTAAAATTCGCACAACGATATTCGCACACCTGTGACCACACATTAGTGAAAATCTATATTAATGTGGCAAGTTGCCTTGTTGCTCGGCAACCATAAACAGCCTACATTATTGCATTCCACCTGCACATTTTTTTAATTGATGTGCAATACACAAAACAACACTTTCATTAAAACAATAAAACAATTTTTACTTTTCTGATAGTTTTATACAAAATGCTAAATGACTATATTAAACGAGCACATATAATAAGTGATATGACAAGCAGTGTAGTATGACTTTTTTTGGTTAATT
>NW_015505899.1:273370-273758 GCF_001515645.1 Sinocyclocheilus grahami
TTACCATTAACCAAAAAAAATAAATAAATCATACTACAGTAAGAAGTATGCTAGTGTTTCTTTCTAAACAAAGTTATGGTCTGTGTTTACAGTAGGGCTGGGCGAAATGGCCAAAAAATTATCACAATAGAATTTTTCAAATCAGTCTATATCGATGATTATCACGATAAATTACAAATTTTAATTTCTTTCAAGTTTAAAGGCAGATTTTTGCTCTAAGTGTTTTAAACTACTCTTTATGGTCAGAACATGACAAACACTTCACTTTTTTTAATTCTTTACACTTTTCCAGTCATTTTCCTTAAAATAAATACCTTAATTTAAAAATGACTTTGATGACGGGTATCTTCAGCACAGTTTGCAGTGCAGGCAGCAATCCTATTCGCTT
>NW_015505899.1:277058-278885 GCF_001515645.1 Sinocyclocheilus grahami
TATCGTGAAAAGTGCTGTACAAATAAACTTGACTTGACTTGACTTAAATACATGGTAAATGATGGTGATTTGTAGATTGAATTGCCTTCTGACTGTATCATTGCGCACAGTGTTTTGTCTTGTTTGTCATTTGTGTTCTTCACTGAATTCGAGCACTTCACACTGGATCTGTTAGTGTAGTGCTGTTTAGTGGCTGCGTGAACGAGACTTATCAACGAGTAAACCCATCTGCTCTAGTAAGTTCACATTGCACTGCCATTTGGACTTTGAGCCGAGGGGATAAATAGTCCGCGTGGTGCGGTTTAAATAAGCAGCACTGTTTCGTTCCACTTTTGGCACATAAACATTGTGTCGAACATTTATCAAACCCTTGTTATTGTTTTATCGAGGAAAATTATATCATGATAATTATCGTTAGCATTTTATCGCCTGGTCCTAGCATGCATTATTCAGATGTCTTTCATCATTGCCGTTACATTTATGTATAGATGCCACATTCGACTGCTCCAGATACGTTGACGCGTTCGCTATCTTGGAACGGTCTATGTCGTCAGTCACAATAACAGTCAATGAGTTTCAAAATGCAACAACATTGTGCAGCATCTGGTTGTAAAACCGCCTTAATTTAAATTCCTGAAGAAACGGGATAACCTTTCACAGTGTGTTTTTAATATGTATCAACTCAATATTACAGGTTTTTAAATTAAAGTACCTTTTAAATGCCTTGTTAGCTAATGGCTTCGTCTTATATTGTGATAGCTTAGCAAAAGCATCTTCTGAATTCTACTGAAGATATAAATATTCATACATGCGTATAACTATAGTTGCTGTGCAGATGCACTGGCAACTTGCTCTCAAGTGTTCACGGACATTCCGATATGGCTGACGGCTTGCGTATAGCAGCTCATAGAAACAGCAGCTAATAGGGAATCTACTTATACATATCTATGGTCACGTCTATCAGATTTTTTTGAGGGGGGGGCATCTCATGTGCAGAACTACTTCCTTCCACCATGGATTCAAATCTAAAGTTGACAGTCTAAGAACTGAGCCCAAGCCTCTAGAACTAGTAAGGAACAAGGAACGTTGAGTTGCTTCATTAAAGAGCAGGTCATATGGGTTTTTGAAAAATATCTCTTTTGCAGTTTATAACGTAGCTATCCTTAAACAATCTGCAAATTTGTTAATCAAAAAAGTGCATGATAAATAAAGATATTGTCTCTCAAAAGAGAGAGTCGATTGTGAATCGTCTTAACAAGTCGTCATATTTTCGAATCTTTTGCCTGTTACTGGTATACGTCACTGGGTAACATATTTGCATAATCCCCACCTGCCCGCGAAATAAAAACAGAGTCTGACCTGCCCACAAACACTTCCGCTAGTTAGTGTGTTTACATCATGTTGAGAAGACACTGTGTTCAAGGATAACACAGAAATACAATTCAAACCTTTTGTTGTGTGCATGTCATTTTACCAAGGACTGCTTTTCTAATCTTGGCTTTTATCTTCGTTGGCTTCTAATCTTCTTAATTTGAAACAACAAGCTCTCCGAACCACAACCTGTAAGTATGATTGATACGTTACGTGTACATTTTCAATTGAGTGCTCAAAATATCAAGTTTTTGTGCTAATATGTGATGTACTGTATACCTAGTGCAGCTTTAGGTTTCCATGTAAAGCACGATATTACTGTCGTACTGAAGTGGTTCTGATAATTCGTTGTGAACCCACTATTTCCTGAGAATGTGTCGATTAATGCAGACTGACGTTGTTCTAATTACTTACAGGTGCATCTCAGTAAATTAGAATGTCGTGCAAAAGTTCATT
>NW_015505899.1:282057-283359 GCF_001515645.1 Sinocyclocheilus grahami
TGAGGACTAGAAAGAACTGTTGTGTGTATATATATATATATATATGAACGGTCATTTGAAGCATATTGTATGTTTTATAAACAGTGAAATAAGCGTGTATTTAACTGAAATTCCAGAATCGTCATTAAGCTGACTGTCTAGAGTGGTGAATGTTTATATGATTGTCAACCAATGGGATGCTATATTTTATTATTTCTGACAACAAAGCACTTGAATGCTACAAGTTTGTAATCACTAACTTCATAAGTGGGAAATAGGAAAAAGGAGCATATGATATATGGGTCAGCGGTGTAATTACAGAAATTAGATATAACTACAGAAAATAATTACAGATGTAATCAAATGCAGATATTTAAAATATATAAGTGCAATGTAAAATAAGTACATTGTATAAAAAGATTAATTGAAATGTTAGTACATAGTAGTTAACAACATAAGTAATGTAAAGTGGGTCTGCTTATTGCTTTAATCAATCTTTTAAAAAGCTCTTCATGTTATTCTAATGGATAGCTTATAACTGAACTGTGACAAACAGTAATTTCCAACAACATACAAATTAAAAGATGAATTTGTTGCCAGGGAAAAATCAGACATGGCATATTACAATCTGTGTACAGTCATTTTAGGTATCTAGGTTTTCTTTTAATATTTCAGTGTCCTTAGAAAAGGTTGATGTTTGTTTCTTCAAATAATGGTTTTATTTACCCATGCATATTTTCCATTTTATTTGCCCGCCTCTAGCAGACAGCACAGATGCATGCAATTAAAAATGTTTTTTTTTTCTTCAGAGATGCAACACTGAATTTCACAAATAACCTTTCGACAAACAATGCAGTCTTTGAATTCTCAAAATCTCATCAATATTTCATGTACCCATAAGACAAGACAATTTTCTAGATCTTTTTATTGGTCTCTTTCATATGACCGAAAATACAAAATATACATGGTTAAAATGTTGAAAAACATTCAAGATGGAAGGCTTTACAATGTCATAAGCCTTGTCTGTGATAAACCATTCAAGTTGGAATGTACAAGTTGTTCTCTTTGCCAGACCACACCATATTTGCCTGATAGCCGAGTGTGTCTGTGTGGAGAGTAACCAGTAACCGCCAACACATGCCAGGTGCCAAACCTCCCCCTTACTCACCAAACTCGCTTGCTAATCAGCCTTACCGACAACTAGAATTTATTATATTCTTGTGTGAATGTAAGAGTGAAAAAACATGATTAAGATCAATTACGCTCTGCACCAAAATTGAGAAATCTCAGACAATGTTGTTTGTTATTTTCCTTAGCAGAATT
>NW_015505899.1:284908-295031 GCF_001515645.1 Sinocyclocheilus grahami
TATATATATATATATATATATATATATATATATATATAATTTGAGTATTTGTGACATAATGTTGATAATCTCAAAACAAAAAACAAAACAAAACAGGCACTTGTGAATGCAAAATATGATTGTGGCCAAATTTTGGAGCATTTAAAAGCAGAAATGTGCAGCTTATATTTTAATAAAAGTAACCAATATTTGGCAATTCAACTTAACTTGCAGTAAACCCAGAATATTTCTTTAAATAGCAATAATAAATATGGACAAACCATAAAACATATTGTTTAGTGTGGTGCACTGTTTGGAGACAATGTAGACACTTACAAATTGCCCAATTTACTATCTAGTCTATGTCACATGGATATTTTAGCAAATTGTTGGCCAGTGCAATTTATGACAATAGTAATACACTGTAGTGCTTGATTTTAGCTACATTCTTGATATTGTACCTCTTGATGTTCATTATAAAATATTAGTTGATAAATATGACAAATTAAATAATAAAACAGGCTACTTTATAAATTCATTAGATGACCTGTCCAACAGATTTTTTGACAAAACATCAACTACTCAGTGACAGTGACCTCAATCCATCCACCATCATTCCAGCCAGATGCTGATGTTAAAAGACATCATTTGATAGAAACTAATCTTGATAGGCAATGTAGATCAGCCTGATATTAATATTGCCACATGTGTCCCAGGTAAAATAGGTTTTATTTGCACAAGGCTTTTTACTGAAGTCATGCATTATTCCATGCTTTATTTTTTTCTTTATCTCATGATCGAAAATTTTAGATAAACAAATTCGGTCCCACTTTATATTAAGTGGCCTTAACTACTTACATCAAGAAATAAGTACAATGTACCTCTGTGCAAGACTACGCTCTGATTTCCGCACTCTCGCAGCCTTGAGTGGTTGGAACGAGCGCTCCCTGTTGACAACTTATCGCCAAGGACTAGAGCCCTCTCTGCGGTTGCGTCTAGTCTAGTTCCATCTTGTTTTTGTTTCACCATGGGGCTCGAGCGTTTCGTCCAACTCTCCATCCGGGTGGCTCTATGGCTGTATGGAGGGTATTCAAAATTCACCCATTCCGCGCCGCCAACCAGAGTTTCCCAGCCCTCCAGAACCACAGTACGAGCCCATGCAAGTTGATAATACCCGGTTATCCTCGGACGAACGTCAACGTCGGCTGACCCAGGGATTGTGTCTCTACTGCGGCCAGGGCAGACATGTAATACGGATATGTCCCATCCGTCCCCCACGACCAGTGGTGAGTGTGGTTTCCTCTTCCTCAGCTAATGTACATCCTCTGACTACAACTGTGCAGCTCACTACCCCTCACAATTGTGTTTCAGTTCATGCCCTCCTCGACTCTGGGTCAGCCGGCAACTTCATCTCCGCCGACCTATGCAATCAACTCCAGCTCAAGAAAAGACTCAACGACATCCCGTATAAAATCCAGTCAATAACTGGAAGTCCCCTCGGCCGAGGACAAGTTCGACACTGCGCGGGCCCCATCCAGCTGCGTGTGGGCCAGTTACATGTGGAAAACATTTGTCTGTTGGTTCTGGAGGAATCCACCACTGGGATAGTCCTAGGGCGCCCTTGACTCGTTTCCCACAATCCTTCCATCTTGTTTTCCTGGATGTTTTCCTCACCTCCCAAGACCCATCTCATCAGTTCCAAGGATCCCAGTCAAATCCACTTCCATAGAGAGCCCCCTAGAAAGCCATTCCATCGACATTCCAAAGGACTATGCCCACTTCAGTGACGTTTTCTGCCTGAAACGAGCCTCCCAATTACCATTGATCTCCTACCCGATGAACCAGTACCCAGAGGTAAAATATACTCCCTTTCCATCCCCGAACAGAAGGCCATGGAGGAGTACATCGAGGAGGCAATACAGCAAGATTACATCCGTCCATCCACCTTCCCTGCTGCTTCTAGCTTTTTCTTCTTGGCCAAGAAGGACGGAGGCTTGCGGCCTTGCATAGATTACCGGGCTCTAAACAAGATCACTGTCAAATACCGGTACCCACTTCCCCTCGTCTCATCTGCACTGGAACAGCTACGTGGAGCCAGGATTTTCACCAAGCTGGACCTCAGGAGTGCATATAACCTCATTCGGATACATGAGGGGGACGAGTGGAAAACTGCCTTTGTGACACCTACTGGCCATTATGAATATCTCGTCATGCCGTATGGATTGGTCAATGTCCCCTCCGTATTCCAAGGTTATATGAATGAGGTATTCCGGGAGTACCTACATCGCTTCGTACTGGTCTACATCGACGACATTCTGGTGTACTCTGAGAATGAGGCTGAACATCGCCTGCACGTCTCTGAGGTCCTCCAACGGCTCAGAGAACATCAGCTGTTTCTCAAAGCTGAGAAGTGCACTTTCCACTACTGGCCATTATGAATATCTTGTCATGCCATATGGATTGGTCAATGCCCCCTCTGTATTCCAAGGTTATATGAATGAGGTATTCCGGGAGTACCTACATCGCTTCGTACTGGTCTACATCGACGACATTCTGGTGTACTCTGAGAATGAGGCTGAACATCGCCTGCACGTCTCTGAGGTCCTCCAACGGCTCAGAGAACATCAGCTGTTTCTCAAAGCTGAGAAGTGCACTTTCCACCAGGCTTCAATCCAGTTCCTCGGGTATCAGATCAGCTCCCAAGGTATCAAGATGGATGAGGGGAAGGTTGGAGCCATCAAGACCTGGCCCAAACCCACTACAATCAAAGAACTCCTAGATTCCTAGGTTTTTCAAATTTCTACCGGCGTTTCATTCACAACTACAGCTCTATTACAGCCCCTTTGACCAACCTCCTGAAAGGCAAGCCCAAGTCTCTGTCCTGGTCGACCGAAGCTACTTCAGCTATGACAACTCTCCAACAGGCCTTTTACGTCGGCCCCACTCCTGGTCCATCCAGACCCTCAGAAGCCCTTCATAGTCGAAGTGGATGCCTCAACATCTGGAGTTGGAGCCATCCTGTCGAAGCAGCAGGGGAGCCCCCCTCGGCTTTATCCATGTGCCTTCTTCTCCCGGAAATTATCCTCGGCGGAGCAAAACTATGATATTGGGAATAGAGAACTTCTGGCCACCAAGCTCGCCCTTGAAGAGTGGAGACACTGGCTGGAGGGGGCCCTCCATCCGTTTGTAGTATACACAGACCACAGAAACCTTGAGTATCTCCGGGAGGCCAAAAGACTAAATCCCAGACAAGCCAAGTGGGCCCTCTTCTTTACCCGATTCCATTTCACCATCTCATATCGTCCGGGGACAAAAAACACTAAAGCAGATGCTCTCTCAATACTCCACGCTCCGGATGATCTGTCAGAAAACCCTGAACCAATCCTCCCATCCAGTCTGATTGTCAGCCCGATTCAGTGGACCCTGGACGAGGACATCGCGGCTGCCAGTGTCTCCGATCCTGCTCTGCCGGGGTGCCCCCGACCCACACCTATGTCCCTCACAGCCAAAGGACCCGATTAATCCATACACGCATACTTCCCTGGGTACTGGTCATCCTGGGACCAATCAAACCTTCTCACTGCTACAAGATCGCTTTTGGTGGCCGGAAATGGCAGACAACATCAGAAGGTACGTGAGAGGATGCCAGGAATGCGCCATGGCCAAAACACCCCGCCATTTACCATCTGGAAAGATCCTTCCTCTCCCCATTCCTCGGCGTCCATGGTCACACCTAGGAGTCGATTTCATCACAGACTTACCCTGCATCAGATGGTAATACTTGCATCCTCGTCATGCCGTATGGATTGGTCAATGTCCCCTCCGTATTCCAAGGTTATATGAATGAGGTATTCCGGAAGTACCTACATCACTTCGTGCTGGTCTACATTGACGACATCCTGGTGTACTCCTGGAATGAGGCTGAACATCGCCTGCACATCTCTGAGGTCCTCCAACGGCTCCGGGAACATCAGCTGTTTCTCAAAGCTGAGAAGTGCACTTTTCACCAGGCTTCAATAAAGTTTCTCGGGTATCAGATCAGCTCCCAAGGTATCAAGATGGATGAGGGGAAGGTTGGAGCCATCAAGACCTGGCCCAAACCCACTACAATCAAAGAACTCCTAGATTCCTAGGTTTTTCAAATTTCTACCGGCGTTTCATTCACAACTACAGCTCTATTACAGCCCCTTTGACCAACCTCCTGAAAGGCAAGCCCAAGTCTCTGTCCTGGTCGACCGAAGCTACTTCAGCTATGACAACTCTCCAACAGGCCTTTTACGTCGGCCCCACTCCTGGTCCATCCAGACCCTCAGAAGCCCTTCATAGTCGAAGTGGATGCCTCAACATCTGGAGTTGGAGCCATCCTGTCGAAGCAGCAGGGGAGCCCCCCTCGGCTTTATCCATGTGCCTTCTTCTCCCGGAAATTATCCTCGGCGGAGCAAAACTATGATATTGGGAATAGAGAACTTCTGGCCACCAAGCTCGCCCTTGAAGAGTGGAGACACTGGCTGGAGGGGGCCCTCCATCCGTTTGTAGTATACACAGACCACAGAAACCTTGAGTATCTCCGGGAGGCCAAAAGACTAAATCCCAGACAAGCCAAGTGGGCCCTCTTCTTTACCCGATTCCATTTCACCATCTCATATCGTCCGGGGACAAAAAACACTAAAGCAGATGCTCTCTCAATACTCCACGCTCCGGATGATCTGTCAGAAAACCCTGAACCAATCCTCCCATCCAGTCTGATTGTCAGCCCGATTCAGTGGACCCTGGACGAGGACATCGCGGCTGCCAGTGTCTCCGATCCTGCTCTGCCGGGGTGCCCCCGACCCACACCTATGTCCCTCACAGCCAAAGGACCCGATTAATCCATACACGCATACTTCCCTGGGTACTGGTCATCCTGGGACCAATCAAACCTTCTCACTGCTACAAGATCGCTTTTGGTGGCCGGAAATGGCAGACAACATCAGAAGGTACGTGAGAGGATGCCAGGAATGCGCCATGGCCAAAACCCCCCGCCATTTACCATCTGGAAAGATCCTTCCTCTCCCCATTCCTCGGCATCCATGGTCACACCTAGGAGTCGATTTCATCACAGACTTACCCTGCATCAGATGGTAATACTTGCATCCTTGTCGCCGTGGATAGATTCTCCAAGGCCTGCCGGCTGGTACCCCTGAAAGGACTCCCAACTGCCATGGAGACTGCGGAGGTACTTTTTAACCATGTCTTTCGAAACTTTGGCATCCCAGAAGACATAGTATCAGATAGAGGTCCCCAATTTATCTCATGAGTTTGGAGATCTTTCCTCTCGCTCCTAGGTGTGACAGTAAGCCTATCTTCTGGATTCCACCCCCAGAGCAATGGTCAAACAGAAAGGAAGATCCAGGAGAAAGGGCGCTACCTCCGTACCTTCTGCCACAACCACCAGAACTCCTGGAACCGATTCATCGCCTGGGCTGAGTACGCACAGAACTCTCTTTGTCAGCCCTCTATGGATCTCACCCCCTTCCAGTGCGTACTTTGCTATCAGCCACCTCTGTTACCTTGGTCTGGGGAAACTGCAGATGTTCCATCAGTCACGCATTGGTTCCAGGAGAGTGAGAGGGTCTGGGACTCAGCACACCAACATCTCCAGCGTGCAGTACGACATCACAAACATCATGCCTCCACTCCCATATTCCTTCCAGGACAGAAGGTGTGGCTCTCCACCCGAGACATCCGCCTCGGGCTTCCCTGCAGAAAACCGAGTCCCAGATTCATTGGTCCCTTCCCCATCATCCGCCAAATCAATCCGGTCACGTATGAACTCCAGCTCCCTTCACAATACAGAATTCACCCCACATTCCATGTCTCTCTGCTCAAACCCTATCACTCACCTGTTTCTCCTGTCTCCAGAGCCTGGTCCCGTAGACGAACCCCCTCTTCCGATGGTGCTGGAGGATGGAACAGTCTACTCAGTGAAGGAGATCCTGAGTTCCAGACGTCGTAGGGGTTGATTGGAATATCTGGTCGATTGGGAAGGATATGGCCCCGAAGAAAGATCATGGATCCCAAGAGATGATATACCCTATCCCAATCTCCTGACAGAATTCCACGCTTCCCATCCCCAAGATCCAGCGCCACGTGGTCGAGGTTGTCTCCCACGACATCAGGGTTTTCGGCCCTCAGGAGCGGGCCGTGGAGAGGGGGGTTCTGTCACGGAAACACCAGGGTCTTCCAGTCATCAGCGATCCCAATCACCGGAGTTCTGATCACTCGCACCTGACCGTCATTCACTAATCACCAGCACCACAGTATAAGAGCACACAGTTCACACAAACGCATTGTCTGGTCTCCATTGTGGAAAAGGACTCATCGCTCATGCCAAGCTACTTACCTGAACTCTTGTTCCAAGTCTCCCTATCTCCTTCGTCTTCTGTATCCTTGCTCAACTCAGTAAAGACTCCTTATCTGCCGTATCCTACCTGCTTCTGCTATTTATCCACATCTGAGCAATAAACCTGTCTGTTTAATTCTAACCTGTCTGTGTCTTGAGTCTGACCACACGTTACAATTGTGTTCATATTGTATTGCAAAACACTTTTTGCTACTATTGAGGTGGGAAACGGGTAAGGTTAGGGACAGGTTTAGTGGTATGGGTAGGTTGAAGGGTGGGTTAAGGTGTAAGGACTGGGTCAACAGTGTACTGTATCTATAAATGTAATTACATGCAGGTATTTAAAAAAATATAATATAAACAAAAACGTGTACAATAAGTATCAAATGATCACTTTAAATGTAAGTACATAATAGTTAACGCCACCTAATATAAAGTGGGACCTTTCGATGTGATATCAGCATTAAAGGTGTTTTCTTGTGATCATGACTTAATTTGTGTACTCAACACTGTTTTTATTGTTCTGCAGGCCGCAAAAGCTTATCACAATTCTTCAGCATCATAGATGAACGAATTTGTTTTTACTTTGATTAGAGATGTACTCCAGCTGAAACAGCTCTATGTCTGTCAGTGATTGACAACTTCCCCATTAGTGTCAGACACTTGAGAAAAAGCCTGTCAGATCTATCGTCAAAGACAATATAGTGACCCTGAACGTGTAATCTGTTTTTTTTGCCCACCAACTTGAGGGACCGGGATGTCTTCATCTCTACACCGGGCAATTATTCAATTTATGATGCCAATGGCAGGGATGCCAATGCGCATGTGACACTAGTCCCATTCACAAAGCACACGATTTTCTTGCAATAAAATTATCTTGTTAGAAAACAGTGTTTTGTTGTTCTGTAACTTCTATCAAAAGCTAAACATAGCTGACTTGTCAGCTTCCTGTATATTTGACATTTTCAGAAGAAAAATTTAAATGGTGCTTGCTTGTGTAAACTAAATTTTAGCATATTGCTATGCAGTTGCTAAGGTGTTTTGGGTAGTTGCTTACTGCCAAAAGAGCCCAGACATGTCTATGTTAATCTGGTTTAATTTGTATTAAATGCAATTAGCTGAACTTTTTCTAGGTACATCTTCATGTGATTTCATAACTTCTATTAACCACTGATTTCTAGTTGTGTCCTCTTTTGGAAGGCCAAACAAAGTAGTTTCACTTTCACAATGAAACACACAGCGCCACACATGGCAGGCTTGAGTGAGCAGCGGCCGGCGGGCTACCACATGTGTAACCACATGTGACGACCCCGGGCTGGACTCCGTTTCGTCCACGGTGAAAGCCAATCCGGCGATTCACAGCGCGAAGTTGATGTATTTCCTCAGCGACCAGCACGAATCAGCTCTAGGCATGATGAAGCGGATATGCCTAGTTGGTAAATATGGTTACCACAAGCATATATTTGCATATAGTTATAGGTAATTAAAGGGATCATATGATGCAATTTCAAATATTCCTTTATTTTTGGAGTGTTACAAGCTGCTCGTGCATAGATAAGATCCCTAAAGTTGCAAAGACTAAAGTCTCAAACCCAAAGAGATATTCTTTATAAAAGTTATACTTGTCCACACCCTCCTAAATCGGCTCGTTTAAACATGCCTCCACATGTCTACGTCACTGTGTGGTAAGATTTGCATAACACCGCCCAAATGTTCACGCAAAGAAAGAAGGCGTAACTTTTATTCTCGCTGTAGTATTGTTGTTGCCGCCGCCGCCATGTCGTGGAGATGCTGTGTGTTTCGTTGTGAAAGCGAAACTATTTTGTTTGGCCTTCCAATAGAGGACGATATCCGCTTCGCAGTGGTTAACTTGTATTTACAACACTGTTCCAGAACAGTTCAACCCAAATATTCAGATGTGTGAAGCACATTTTATGGAGGACTGTTTCCTGAACCTGCAGAGTAGCCTACAATGCGTCTGTGCACAAAGGCTGTTTCTATAAAGTGGGGCAGTTCCAACTTTGCAAGGACAGTCTGGCGCTTCTGACTCACAGCCTGTAAGTAAGTTTTTTATATTTAAAGAATTTGCCACTGATGATTCAAAAGCGAGTTTTGAGCAGTGCAGAGTAGTGCTTGTTGTTTGTCGTTTCTCCGATCACAAATGCAGACATGGTTTTATGTTTACGAGGCGTGATATGCAACGCAACGTGTAAAAAGACAGTATAAATCATTATAATCCGTAATTATGTCCCCACTGGATGCAACAAATGCCTCGTTTGTAAAACATTTAATTTGACATTACATTTTCAAATGTGTATTAAAGTGTTTTAAGAAACACTCTTTAAGTACACTTAAAGCTATGCTTTGTAACTTTTGGCCCATTAGCAGTTGAGGCATAAAAATATGGCGGAGGAACATTGTTTTGGTTATTATGGTTATTATGGCTTAATAACAGTCGATTTCTTTACAGTCGATCGCCTTATCAGTGCGAATCTCACTAACAATATCAATACTCCCCCAATAATGAAAAAGACAGATTTATATATATATATAAAAAATCTTATAAGCAGGTGAGTAGCTAATACACTGCTGTTGTTTTGACTTGTTTTAAAATAACATTACAAAGGTTTGGCTACACTGACATTAGATTTAATGATTGCTAATCATATCATAAAGTAAAACAGAATAGAATATAACTTGCCAAAGCTATTTATAGGCAGACCAAAAGCACTAACTGGTTTAGAAATTGACATTCCTATCAACATGAACTGTTTTTTGAACCTAGTCAATGCACAGCATATCTGATGCTATGCAAACTATGTTTATTTGTGTTTTATTACAGGCGCTCTTGCGTTCATTTTGCTTGTTTATTTTTAGTTAATAATATAGTTGTAGCCTGACGTTTTTTCTTCAGTTACAGATATGACATAAACAAATGATTCCTGAGAAAACCATCCCAACAGCTCAAAAATCTAAATATTATTATAGGCTTACCATAGTGAAAAACATGGTTTGGAAGATGGTTTCATGATGTACTTGCTCATTATTTATGGGATTACATTTGTGTCAATTAAAATGAATGTAATTTTTCAAGAAACTTAAGAAAATATAAATTGAAACTGAATAAAATGTCTTTGAAACTGAATTTTTTTTAATGCAGGCAAAATTTTTGACATCGTTTTTAATACACTGCATGTTTTCTCTTCTTTCATTCGCTGATTTGTACTTACAAATGTGCTTCCGGAGTTTTCATTTACGCTTCTAAAGTTTTCGTTTTAAGCTTCTGAAGTTTTCGGTTACATTTCTGAAGTTTTTTTTTTAATGCAGGCAAAATTTTTGACATCGTTTTTAATACACTGCATGTTTTCTCTTCTTTCATTCGCTGATTTGTACTTACAAATGTGCTTCCGGAGTTTTCATTTACGCTTCTAAAGTTTTCGTTTTAAGCTTCTGAAGTTTTCGGTTACATTTCTGAAGTTCCCCTTCGGGAACTCGAGCTGCGTCGGAAAACGCTAGGGGAACGCCTTCAGCGATACCAAGCTCTGAATCATATGTGTAATCAGTCGAACGATGGGCGAGACGTGCGCGGCGGGTGACGTCATGACCAGGAAGCTTTAAAAGCACGTGAGGTGCCGCCGGCGCTAGCTTTCTGTCATTCAGCGAAGCTCTCTGTGTGTGTCGGTCACGATTTATGTTCTGTGAGTCTTATTTATTGTTGTCTGTCCAAAAAAGTGCACAAGCATCCAAAATAAGCTCCAGCAA
>NW_015505899.1:296076-302343 GCF_001515645.1 Sinocyclocheilus grahami
TGATTGTTAAAATGTATTTCCAACTTTAAACGTTAGATAATGTTAGCTAAACAAAATTATCAGCATGATAAATACAATTGGCTGCAAGAACATTCTTTGTGTGGAATATGTAATAAAATGAGCTTGAAGAGAGACTTTTTTGACGTATGAAATATATCACACATATATGATAGTATTTCAAATATAACGGCACAACCTAATTAGACCCTACAATGCAAAAGAATCATGAGCAATAAACAAATATCCTACAAGAACATTGGACATTATACAATATTTCCAGTATTATATACAGTACTTTAATAATTAAACCTCAATATGACCTTCTTTTTCTCGCGCGTTTGTTTCCTCGCGCTCCTAAAAGCTTATGTGGACAGAGTAGTAGCAACAGATAAATACAGATTGAATTCAAAAACAAAACTCCTAACTTTATATCATTAAAATGAAATTGGAAGCTGCTAAGATACGCTCACATCCACACTGGCAAGGCAACATTGACGCCTTCACTTCCAGGTCAAGAAGCTGTCAATCAAAAACTCAGTAGCCAATGAGAACACACTGCTGCTAGCCCCGCCCCCACGAGAGATTTGTGTCAGAATGGCGAACGAAAACTTCAGAAACGTAACCGAAAACTTCAGAAGCGTAAACGAAAACTTTAGAAGCGTAAATGAAAACTCCGGAAGCGCATTTGTAAGTACAGATCAGCGAATGAAAGAAGAGAAAACATGCAGTGTATTAAAAACGAAGTCAAAGATTTTGACTGCATTACATTTTTTTTCAGTTTCAAAGACATTTTATTCAGTTTCAATTTATATTTTCTTAAGTTTTTTGAAAAATTACATTCATTTTAATTGACACAAATGTAATCCCATAATTATTTACATTTTGTTAATTCATTTCGAACAAAATTTACACTGTGTACTATTAAGTGACTTTTTATTTCATTAATATATGCAAGTGCAGTTTTTTTAAAATATACTTTTAAGATTTGAAGTGCACTACAAGTAGACATTTAATACATCTAAGCGTACTTCTTTTTCACATGAAATCATTTGAGAAAGTCCAACCATTTAAACAAGTAATATCATTCATCTCATTAACAAGCCGCACAGTCATTCATATTCTTAGTATATATAATGCATATATGATAACATTTATGCAGAAGATTTACACAATTATCATATTTGTGCTTTCCTTAGAAAACAGTCCAACATTGCCATGTGCTATTTTACAGACAGTGTAGCTGTAATGTTGTTATTCATATCATCACCATCAGAATACTCATTAATTAACAACAGCATGGTAACAAGACCCCAAAAGGTGACGAATTAACGCTAATGTAGTCCAAGATACATACTGTACTGCATATATTGTGTGCGCATCCTTTTGATCACCATCCACGCAGCCAGAATATATGCATGTGAATATAAATGGCAGAGAACAGAGGCCATGATCAAAGCCATGTTCTTGGTATAAACAAAAAGAAAGGTGCTTTGTCTATACCATGCAGCATGACAAACAGTACAGACAATGAATACTTCATGCATATTGATACGGGTAGAGGAGGTAAACGTTTCCTGATAAACACGCACACATGTGCATGCAGAGAGACTTTAATAAAAGGAGCTCATTAGGGCACGCAGTATGAAGATCTTTCAAAAGCTTTTTAGGGGTACATTAGATGTAACAGACATAAAAGCTTCACAAAACACTCCATTAGCCTCTCGAATATTTCATATATTTCGTGAAGCATAACATTACGTACTAAGTGGCCGCCCACTTTTTTGGTGGCCTTGATTTTGCAAGTATTTTTATGGATTTCAAAAAATTCTTCAGAAAAGAGTCCTAGGCCTTGAACCAAAACATCCAGCTCTGAAATGAATCACAACATGACCAACTATGACTTGAAGCAAAAAAGTATGAAAATCAGAACAAAAGACATAACTGCGTATTTTATTTTATTATAATTTATTTTACATTTTTAATCTAATTAATCACATCCTTTTTCTGTGATTAATCGCGATTAATTGCACGCTTCATGAAATTAAGCATAGACCATTTATCTTGTTTCAAATGTTTATTTTTTCATAATTTGCTTTATCCAGCAAAGTAAACCAAAAGACTGAAGGGTAATTCTCAAAAATCTGTAAAAAAAAAGTATCTATATTTTCTGCAAGCTTTTTTCAAGATAAATTTAGATGTCTTTCCAAAAAAGGACACTTAGAAACTCCAAAAGGACACCAAAGAACCAAATGATATAAGGAGGCCATATAAGCACATATGAAAGAAAAAAAAATCTGAATTTTATAGTATGTGTACAGTGCAACAGCAAAGAGCTTTTTTACATTTTAGAGAAGCCAAGTTGCGATACCGAACAGGACCACATGGAGATTCCCCCCCAAAAAACGTAAACCAACCGCCTGCTGACCGCATATATCTACTACAGTATACAAGTACAACTGCAAAAAGGACCCTAAGCATCCACATTACATTCATTGAACAATCTAACACCAAAAGGAATGGTAGAACTAGCTGTAGTGTCTGGACCAATCAAAAACACAATTTTTCATTTGATTTAACAAATCAGTTATTCATTAGATTAACAAGTCGTCTCCCCCCCAAAAAACGTAAACCAACCGCCTGCTGACCGCATATATCTACTACAGTACACGGATCCATTCCGTATAACTAAACACAGCAACATAAACATGACTAATCAAAACATTATCGTAAATATGTGAGGAAACAACGTGAATATACGGAAATGTCTGTGCCTGTGCATAAATACAATGTGCGATAAGTGCGTCAAGAGCACTCAGGTCATAAAAATCCCCAGTATGTCCAACCTCCCGCTTGGGACGTCAGCCTTTCTCACTGGACAAGCCCATTTTGAGAGGCGCAAATCTTCCGAGACCTTAAAGGCCTCACACCAAGGACCCGCCCAGAGTCGGTGGTTCTGTTAGGTTTTGAGAAGATGTGAGCTCCAACGCTCCAGGACATCCTAAGTTTTGTGCCAGGCCTTCGGCCTTGACTTTTCCATTCACCAAGATTCTCTGACGCAAACTGGTTCTTTCTCATCAGCCAACTTCAGCAAAGATCAACTTGAACCTTTGGACTGCATCAAGCCTTTCTTTCAGACAGACGAGACGTGCAAGTATCAAACTTAGTCTTATTAATTGATAGGTATCATTTGCACCTTTTTACAAAGGTGTGTTTGAACTAAGAATCTGATGTTTCCTTGAGGTGGTAGATCTGCTGAATATCAAATGGTTCCATAACTTCATCCCTTATTTCTCTCCTCTCTACGGCTTAAGCTTCAACCCTTTCCTATACCAACTGTATGCGTGTGTGTGTGTGTATGTGTATGTGTATGTTAGACCAGTTTAAGTGTTTATGTGTATGTTAGACCAGTCTAAGTGTTTATGTAGTTAATAAAGTCTTACTTGTATCACACTTGACGTTGTTCATTGTTTGCTCATAACTGGAGTAACTTAATCATGCAGATTTATGCTTCAAGCTCTTTGTAGAATTGTACAGTAAGAAAGTTATTTCCCTCAACCAGGAAATTAACGTTCTTAGAATTGACAGACAGTTGACCCTGAGAGGTCAAGTAAATATCTACAGCAGATCTAAATATTTGTAATTAATTATGACTAGTTATGATTAAATATTCATATTTCCCTGTTGAGCTGATTCGCTACATAGCATAACGTTTTGTCCTTGTTTTGAATAATGTCAAATTGCTTTGCTTCCTAAGAAGCCGACCAGTTTTTTCACCCCTGGTTGGCGGAAAAAGATCATGAAGAGGATGATCATTCTGGGCCATCTCTTGTATTAATTTGATGGTAACTTGCTCTCTCCGACCTTGTAAATCAGGTAGATGTATTGATGTGTTGGTAAATCTCTCAATGATTCATTGTGCTCTCTTTTGCATGCTTTCCAGCAAAGCTGCTTGCTTTTTTGTATTAATTGTATTAATTGTACTTTACGTAATGTGCACTTGAAGTGTACAAATCCAAATCCTTAAAGGATACTGAAAAAAATACTTTCAGATAATATATTAATGAAATGAAAACCACTTAAGTGCATTTAATTAGCTTTTTATGACTGTTTCCTAAAACGTGTTTATTAAAATGAACGCATACTTTTCATACAAAATTTACTTTTTACTTTAAAGTTCATTTGAAATCATTGTTTCATTAAATGTTTGCCATGCTTTAATGAAGTATACTTTTTTTATGAGCACACTTTGTACTTGATTGCAGTTTTAACTGTAATGTGTTATTTTGATTTTACATTTAAATTGAATTAAAAAATTTACTAAATAGCAACTTCATCATTACGAATATGTAATTACAAATATACTCACATACTCAACATACAAGTTTCAACAGAATTACAGTCACTTGAGAGAGTGAACATATTCCTACCTCACACACAAACACATGCAGTAATGGCACTAAATACATATAATGCTGTACATTGTGCCTTTTGTATATCTGGAGAAAATAATCATTTACACTTTCTTTTTCTCTACTATATTCTGTCTTTGTATGTTTCTTTTTATTTAGGCCTACACCATATTTTTATATATATTCTGAATTCTTGTCGTATTGTGTACATGTATGTCCTTAATTTGTTGTTGGTTCTGTTTGTTGTTGCACAGTGCGATGTGAAACTAAGGTAAACATTTCACTACTAAATACATTTGACAAATAAAGAACCTTGAACCTTGAAAGTATATTTTAGTTTACCATAAATGCCGGTCAGTACATTCAGCAGTACACTTTAACCATATTTCATAATTTGATAAGTAATTATCAAAATGTTATATACAGTATAGTGCTGTCAAACGATTAATCACATCCAAAATAAACGTTTTTGTTTACGTAATATATGTATGTGTACTGTGTATATTTATTATGTATATATAAATACACACACATACAGTATATATTTTGAAAATATTTGCATGTATATACATTTATATATCTTATATTCTTATATTTTATATAAATATATTTAATATATAAACAACATATTTTTCTTAAACATATATATGCATGTGTTTGCATTTATATATACATAATAAATATACACAGTATACACACATATATTATATAAACAAAAACTTTTATTTTGAATGCGATTAATCGCAATTTATCACTTGACAGCACTAGTTATATAACAATGTTTTACCTACAGCAGTTTAAACTACAGCAGATTTTCATTTAATTGCAATTAACATGCAGTTAAGTGTCCAAAACCATTACATTCAGTGTGTGCTTAAGTATGTTCTTTGAAAGTATATTATTTCCTTAAAGTATATTCTTACCTTATGAATTAGTAAAACTTACTCTTTTTAAGTATGCTAAAGTCCCACATGAAAAAATACTACAGTAATTTATAGTAAATACTATTGTGTTTTTGAACCATACTATAAAGTAATTGAATTAATTTGTTGTGGTAATTCTATAGCTGCTGTGGTAATATAACAACTACAGTAATATAAACGAATTACTTTACCCAATACTGTACTCAGTTTTCTACAACTATAGGGTATATAATACTACAATACACTACAGTTTACTAAAAAAACTAAAGTATCCTACAGTATTTATTACAGTTTATCAGTTCATTATAGTAAATACTACAGTATGCTGTAGCATTCATTAACAAAGTGTTGTAAATACTATAATATATACAGTATAATACACTTTACTATAGTACAGTATGGTTCAAAAACGTCTTGGTTACGTATGTAACCCTCGTTCCCTGAAGGAGGGAACGGAGACGTCACGTCGGAGGACCGACGAATTGGGATCTCGCTTAGAGGGACCAATCTACTTCGAGTGTAAACTAAACGAGCCCATGCACACTGGCATGCGATTATTGCATCCAGCTGCTGCTGATCACAGCGTGAGTATAAGTAGGCAGCAGATGCAGCTCATATTCAGGTTTTCGCTGAGGAGCCGAGCCAGTGACCCGGCCACTCAGCGGTGGTACAGGAGCTGTGGCGACGGGACGTGACGTCTCTGTTCCCTCCTTCAGGGAACGAGGGTTACATACGTAACCGAGACGTTCCTTTTCAGTCTGTCACTCTCGCCGTCACGTCGGAGGACCGACGAATTGGGATCCTACCAAAAGGCCACAGCTACCGCCCCTTCCAGTGTCCTGTGGAAGCCAACTACGCCCCTACTTTTTGGCGTAGGCCAGGGCCTGCACAAGAGGACCAGCTACTGCTACTATGGCACTACCCACTGAGTAAGA
>NW_015505899.1:302679-303156 GCF_001515645.1 Sinocyclocheilus grahami
TCCGTGACAGACAAAGAGCTGGTCTGAGGTCCTGAAGCTTTGCGTCCGGTCTACGTAGCACCTTAAGGCTCGGACGGGACAGCGCAAAACTAGGGCTGGGTATGACTTCTCCGAGGGCAGCGCTTGGAGGTTCACCACCTGATCCCTCTCGTAGACGGTGCTCTCGCTGAAGCGATGGTGTCAACTACCTATTGGGGTAGGCCACTCAGAACCTCCGCGTCCCGTCCAGGGACCGGACATGAAGTTTCCAGAGGTCTGGACGCGGTTGCCAAAGGGTGCCCCGTCTCTGAGTCAGTAAATCCTTCCTCAGAGGAATCGGCCAAGGAGGGGCTGTCGCGAGGAGCATTAGTTCTGGGAACCAGGTCCGGGAAGGCCAATAGGGTGCCACCAGCAGGACCTGCTCCTCGTCGTCCCTGACCTTGCACAGCAACTGTGCCAGAAGGCTCACTGGGGGAAATGCATACTTGCGAAGGCCCC
>NW_015505899.1:303469-305533 GCF_001515645.1 Sinocyclocheilus grahami
AAAACGCCCGGGTGATACGTTGTCTATAGCAAGACCCACATCGTCTTTACAAAGACGTAACGTCAAGTTTGCCACGCAACGTCGTCTTTAAAAAGACGCACCCGAAATTGCTCTTTTAGGGGAAAAAACTCTTTTAGCGTGCTGAGGCGCACAGGGGAGATGATCATCTGCAACACAAACAGGGGGTAGTGCAGCCTGATGTGTGCAACCCACTCGACACGGGAAACCACCACCGCTGAAGCGCCGTCCACCAACACGAAGAGCTCTCCTAGAGCGCGCTGAACTCGTTCAGTCTTCTTCTCTCAGTAGAGTAGTCAGGAGTAGAACGATGTGATCGCTCGGCTCCGAAGCGAAAAGCTGAATATGCGCTGCATCTGCTGCCTACTTATACTCACGCTGTGATCAGCAGCAGCTGGATGCAATAATCACATGCCAATGTGCATTGGCTCGTTTAGTTTACACTCGAAGTAGATTGGTCCCTCTAAGCGAGATCCCAATTCGTCGGTCCTCCAACGTGTCGTCGAGAGTGACCGACTGAAAGGGAACACTATTTACTATAAATTACTCTAGTATTTTTTCACGTGGGGTGCATTTTTCACAAAGGTATAGCAAAATATTTAGATACACAGGAAAAACAGAGCACTTTGAGAGTCTAGCAAGGTCGACTCAATAATATAATTTGCTTTCACTGACATTTTATTTATTTATTTCGGTTTTTACTTACAAAAGGGTCAGATGTTCTTGTTACATCAGAGTATACATTATGTTCAATGAGTTAAACATAACGGAACTTCAAAAATAATGACTGTTTTCTTACAGGTTTCCTGAACAGCCCCCCTTGTTTGCCTAGAGAGTCCAGCCTTAAGCTCATGCCACTGGATATGCCATGTTTCTATGCCAGACAGGTAGGGTGATTCAAATAAATTAAACAATGTTTTAAAGGCATCACAGAACCACAGCGTTTGTAGTTGTCTCTGCATATTAAGCACGGATAGAAGAAAGTATTTTACAGACATTTTAAAATGAATGAGACTTTACTTTGGGAATCTACTGTGGTGCTATATTGATGCAGTGACACCGTTTCTATAATTCTGGGACACACTGGAGATCTGAGATGAGTTTTGTAATTTCTCTCATAAACACTGCTGAAATATCGGACTGATCGGGGAGGAAATTAGGTAACAAAAGTGCAAGGAACCTGAACATCAAGAATTGCTCCCAGAGATCACCCCAAACACACACACACACACGGGCAGGTGGGCGGGCAGCCATTCCCCTCCTTTCTGCCTGGCCACAGTGGGTGCACAGCAGCCGCCTGCTACCTGCCCAGAATTCTAATCAGTCCAGGGGTCTGTCTGTCCCCCCCGCCTTTCCCTGTCTCACTTATTCTCTCCCTCAGACTCGCTCCACCCACTCGCTCACCCCTCCGTCTCCCGCCCTGCCTCTTTCTCTGCCTTGGACGAAAGGGGCCGAAGATCCTTCAAAATTAATTAGATCCCTCCCCACCCCCTTTTTCCGGAAAAAACTGCATGTAAGCACCCCCCTCCACCCCTCCACAACCCTTGTTTTCCCTCTCCCAAAAATCTCTAATCTTAGAAGGGAATCTTCTGAGTTTTATGACAAAAAAGAAAAAGAAAAACGACTGCCGGGAGACTACTGGAATGGTTTTCTGTGTGTTTCTTCACTGTCGCTCTGTGGCTCTATATGTCTGTCACTCAGTAACACAAACTGTCAATACGTCCCTAGAGGTCAGTTTGTCTGGAAGACGCTCAGACGGCTGTGCCCTGCTACAGCGACAAAGAGCACAGGGCGACAGAGACGAAAGAAAAGAATAATAACGTGGATGACGGACAGGCAGAGAGGAAAAGTAAGAAAGGAGCCGAAATTCAGGTTAATCAGAGACGCTTTTTAATGAGGCGGCCATCTCATAAAGTATGCCGTGCGGTGACTGGAAATCATTTTTATCAGGGATGGGGGGAGAAGGGGGGAAAACAAAGACAGAGAGGCAAGGCAAGAAAAAGGTGAGGGTGGGGTGTCGGGCAGAGAGAAGGGGGGGGGGGGGTC
>NW_015505899.1:308115-311747 GCF_001515645.1 Sinocyclocheilus grahami
GTACGTTCAGCCGACTATGTCTGCTAGGATACTCACCAAAACGGGCATTTTGACATAATTTTTGTGTGAATTTGTCCATTCAAGCACAATACTTCAAAGAGAGCGTAATATTTGCGCGTGTTCTGAGACGTGGGTTCATGCGCTTCGGATGAGTGCACACACACAGCGAGTTCGAGTCTTCTGGCACTTTAATATTTAAACGGGCAAGGCTTAAATGAGTTTAGTTTAAAACTATCACAGATAGCGACGTGTGCTGTTCAGGTCTCACCTGCGCTATCAACACGTGATGACGGCATAAATGACAGTTATTCCAGCATACAGCACTCGCATTGAACAAAGAGTGACTGGTTTGTCCAAGTATAGTTGTTTTTTCTCCCTCATCGCTCTTGTTGTAATGTATTGCGAAGCCAGAATTTGTATCCATTAACAGAAACATGCATTAAGCGAACTCTAACAAACCATATTACAGATGCATTGTCAGATTTAAGCTGAACCGCGGTCCTAGTGCATGCCGAACTTTGTGTGAAGAACGGTACGGTTCGATTTTTTACCGAGAACCGTTGCACCCCTATTACATATCTAATGTAACATAGCAATCAACATTTTCTAATCAACATATGGTGATCCAAAATGGTTAAATAGCCTAATTTATAACATCAAAGTAAACATGCAATCAAAATTGACACGTTCACTTTCTCAATAGACATTCCTGGTGTTTTCTGAACAAAAAAGTGCAAAAATTTTTCTCTTCATAACCTTTTGACAAAACCTGCTCTGCCTTTAAAATAATTTTATGTTCTGTCAGATGTCACATACAGGCAGGGAAAATAATGATAACCATTTAGGCCTTGTTTTAGGCTACTCTTGAAGGTAATGCCGCATTTCAAAAGCAATGCAAATACTACATTAATTTCTTGGCAGTTAAAGGGTTAGTTCACCCAAAAATGAAAATTAGCCCATGAAGTACTCACCCTCAAGGCATCCTAGGTGTATATGACTTTCTTCTTTCAAAATCTCATTAATGCTTTTCACCTTATCACTGAAAATTAGGATCACTTAATTGCAAGTGTGAATTAAAAAAAAATGAAACAATCCTTTTGATGGAAGTCATCACACTGTACATTATTATTTAAGGGAGCAAACATGGGAAAATCCAAATTAATAAAGAGAGAAAGATTTGCAATAGATGCTTTCTAATCCAATAAAACACATCCAAAGTTTTTCAAATGTGTCAATAATGAGGACCATATTGGCAGACCAAAAAAAAACAAACATTTTAAGTGCTTGTGATTAATAATTCTATAGAATTATAAGCACCAATATAAACAGCAGTATGGACCGTATTAAAACATAGGGCTTCAAATAACAATTATTTTAAAAATTAATATGATAAGTGATACATACATACAAACTGGTTAACTGGTTTGGGAAAATATAATGCAAATGAATTAAAACATGTAATTGTGTCAGACTGCTTGTAAACAATTCACTTGTGTAAGAGTGGGTCACTGACATGGCACAATTTTTTTTTCTCCAAATCTATTAATTTATATGAAAATACATAAAAAAATTCAATTCTCACATACAATGACTTAAATTGAGTGATTTTCAAGCTATCTTCTATGATGAACATGTTCTTAATTTCTCAATTAAAATTAATTTTGATATTTTTTGGGACATAAAGTAAAAAAATCTCTGAAATAATTAAATTATTTAAAGTAAAGTATTATTACTTAGGTAGTTATTTTAAATATTATTATTATTATTATTATTTCATAGAAAGAAGTGAAGCAGTTTTGGTAAAATATTATAATTAAAAAAAAAAATTTAAGTCAAAAGTTAAAGTTAGTGGTGTGATCAACAATGTCATGAGGTTCAACAAACATGCAAAAACATGCAGGAAAACAACATAAAAACAGGAAAAGATATTAGTGAGCGGCCCCCTCAAGAAGAGCCTCATGACTGTGTGTCAAGGTCAGTAAGAATTTTTCTATTTCTTTATATTGGACACTTGGACAATTTATCATTAGATACTTTTCGAACAACTAACCTGCTAAACACTGTAAAATTGCTGGATTGCATTTTTTCCCATAAATGTATAACATCTGCTGTTCACATAAGTATCAGATTCGATTTCTGTCTTTTTGTAAAGACACTTTTCACACATCAGAACCAAATACCAGTAAATCTGTGATTTCAATCATCAAAAATTACCTTTAAACACTGTAATGTTTTCTTCATTCACCTGGATAGGCACTTTTTTCCCCAATATCTGTCGATATTTTTACTTCCCAGTGACAGGCATTTCTGTACAAACATTATGAACGCATCAAAGCAGACTTCACATGTCAGCATGTCCTCACTTTGTACATGCCAATACCAGTAACTGTTTGGCTTTGTTCACACAAGCATCAAAACAGTAATTTTACAACTTTTACAGTTTTACAACTAACGTTACAGCTTCTCTTTTACCAGTATTTCTCAACAGACATGATCACTAAAGTGTAAAATGTCAATAAATGTACATAAAAGGCAGTATGTGTGAAAGCACCTACTGACCAAGCAACATAAAGTGTAGGAAACAATACAATTGTATGCTTAAATTAATAATAATAAAAAATACTGTACGCTTTACATACTCAGAATGCTCATGATTATTTATTTGATTAAGCTGATAATATTTAAAACACATGCTATGCCAACATCCACATCTAGCCTAATAATCCTCAAACAATGTGCAAAGAAGACTACATAATGTATGCTATACATTTTATACAACATAAAAATGTAAGTGCCGATATAATTAAAATAATAAACAAAAACAATAAATATACAACAAAATAACAAACTTTTAACAAAGTTTTAAAAGGTGATTAAATGTTTTTCTTTAGTATTTTAGTTGTATCTGCACTTTAATCTTTATATTGTATTAAATGGTTAAGTGGTGGTAAAATAGAAAATGTTCTGCACACAAATTCACTCCTTTGAAAGTAGTAACATGTTACAATAATCACTTTATCATGTAATATAAGGGACTAATTATTTTTATACCATCCTGTATCTGTGTGTGTGTGTGTGTGTGTGTGCAGATGCAAGGTTTATATGTTCAATGCAGATGCAAATTGAAAAACTATGAGGGGCCATACAAGCCATAATTCATTCTGGCACTCTCACACTTACATTCTCCTTTCACATACATGCATTTGTACACTCACACACTTACATTCTCCTTACACATACATATATTTTTGCTTTCACACACTACATTATCCTTTCACATACATATATTTTTGCTTTCACATACTTACATTCTCCTTACAAATGCATACAACTCTCACACACACATACATTCTCCTTTCACATACATATATTTTTGCTTTCACACACTTACATTCTCCATTCACATGCATACATTTCTACTCTCACACACACATACATTCTCCTTTCACATACATATATATAGAATGTATGTATGTCTGAAGATCCATTCACATGCATACATTTCTACTCTCACACACACATACATTCTCCTTTCACATACATATATATAGAATGTATGTATGTCTGAAGAAAATATGTGCATGTAAGAGAAGAATGTATGTATGTGTGAGAGAGAGTATAATGGAAACGGA
>NW_015505899.1:311780-313280 GCF_001515645.1 Sinocyclocheilus grahami
ATGTAAGAGAAGAATGTATGTATGTGTGAGAGAGAGTATAGTGGAAACGGAAGGCAGGTCAGGCGCGATCAGGGTCACCGGGACAGGTCATGATCAGCATGGCTGACGTAGATGAGGCGGCCGCACAAGTATTTCAGCAAGCTATTTGGATTTAAAAAAATATATATTATCATCATGAAAAGGTTACATGGCCTCGTCCCTTGAGCGAGTTGTGATTGAGGACGCGGGCTCAGCCTCAGTCGTGTTGCCAGATAAACATATTATAAGCGTCTATGGATTTTTTCAATTTTTTTCCACTTAATTTAGGAAGTGAATAAACTGGGAGGTTGCAAGTTAGAGACAGCGATATCTTTATATTAATTCCATAACTCAAGATTTGGACTTATTTATATGCGGTTTATTTATTTTTAGATCGTTTTGTTTGTTTTTCAATATCTGGCAACGCCGGCATTTAAACTGACAGTAATCAAAAATGACGAGGTTAAAAACAGCGCGGGCAGGTTATTCCTGACAGGATGCAATTCGGTAACACAAAGGTAGTAATTATCAAGACATATTATCTTTAAAACAGATGCACTGAAGACGGACACAAAGAGGAGAGAATAGTTGCGCAAGCAGAGAAAATACTGTACCAGACAGAACAAATTCATTGTTTGCGATGCTCGAAATACTGAAAGAAAACTATAAATATGGAATTAGGGTGGGGGTTAAAATGGATGTATTTCTGAGGAGAACTGACTGTCTTCAGAAAAGTTTCGATGGCATTTTCTTTTTCCTCTTATTTTCGTTAAATACATATTAAAGGAGTGTTAATAAGTGCAGCGCTGCGTACAGCAATAACCCAGGAAACGCTATATTGCTACTGTTCTATAAGCACCACCTGGAGCTTCCGGTACAGAAAGTAGCCTACAGACATAGTGCTCATTCAGCCCTTTTTGTTTTGTGCAGTTGCTTCATGTTGCATATATTTTTTGTTTGTTTGTTTAAGGTTAGTTTGCAAAATTGCAAAATAATAAATGTAAAATAAATAAATAAAAGTAATAAAAACTAAATAAACTGGCAATGAGTATGGGAATTGGCTCATTTGATTGTAAAGAAAAAAATCAGCAACTGGAATCAGTCACGAAAATCCTGATCAGTGCATCCTTAACTGGAATAGAGTTAGACCTACCTGAAAAACCTGAAAAAGCATGGTTCATTTCAGTTTTATCTTTGAACTATTATACTTATTTGTGCAAAATGGTTATCATTTATTACAATACAATGCTACAGTCAACAATGAAAAAAATAAGTCTTATTTATTGATTTATTGTTTGATTGATTGTGGCAAGGCCTGTGAAAATTTTGCCGTCAATACAATTAAAATCAGTATCATAACACTTGTACACAGATCTGTAGAACACGTAGGTTACATAATGATATTTTAAAATTTAAAACTTAAAATATGTACTTGAAAAGAAAACAGGATGACTTTGAATAGCATCATTGTAAAATTGTGAG
>NW_015505899.1:317484-320008 GCF_001515645.1 Sinocyclocheilus grahami
ATTTCAGAGATATTTTTTTTTTATATATATATATATATATATATATATATATATATATATATATATATATATATATTATCATCATGAAAAGGTTACATGGCCTCGTCCCTTGAGCGAGTTGTGATTGAGGACGCGGGCTCAGCCTCAGTCGTGTTGCCAGATAAACATATTATAAGCGTCTATGGATTTTTTCAATTTTTTTCCACTTAATTTAGGAAGTGAATAAACTGGGAGGTTGCAAGTTAGAGACAGCGATATCTTTATATTAATTCCATAACTCAAGATTTGGACTTATTTATATGCGGTTTATTTATTTTTAGATCGTTTTGTTTGTTTTTCAATATCTGGCAACGCCGGCATTTAAACTGACAGTAATCAAAAATGACGAGGTTAAAAACAGCGCGGGCAGGTTATTCCTGACAGGATGCAATTCGGTAACACAAAGGTAGTAATTATCAAGACATATTATCTTTAAAACAGATGCACTGAAGACGGACACAAAGAGGAGAGAATAGTTGCGCAAGCAGAGAAAATACTGTACCAGACAGAACAAATTCATTGTTTGCGATGCTCGAAATACTGAAAGAAAACTATAAATATGGAATTAGGGTGGGGGTTAAAATGGATGTATTTCTGAGGAGAACTGACTGTCTTCAGAAAAGTTTCGATGGCATTTTCTTTTTCCTCTTATTTTCGTTAAATACATATTAAAGGAGTGTTAATAAGTGCAGCGCTGCGTACAGCAATAACCCAGGAAACGCTATATTGCTACTGTTCTATAAGCACCACCTGGAGCTTCCGGTACAGAAAGTAGCCTACAGACATAGTGCAGACATACATATAACTAAGGTAACAAAACACTAATAATAATAAAGAGTAATAATAAAATATTCATTCAGCCCGTCTGATGTTTTTGTTTTGTGCAGTTGCTTCATGTTGCATATATTTTTTGTTTGTTTGTTTAAGGTTAGTTTGCAAAATAAACATTTAATAAATGTAAAATAAATAAATAAAAGTAATAAAAACTAAATAAACTGGCAATGAGTATGGGAATTGGCTCACTTGATTGTAAAGAAAAAAATCAGCAACTGGAATCAGTCACGAAAATCCTGATCAGTGCATCCTTAACTGGAATAGAGTTAGACCTACCTGAAAAACCTGAAAAAGCATGGTTCATTTCAGTTTTATCTTTGAACTATTATACTTATTTGTGCAAAATGGTTATCATTTATTACAATACAATGCTACAGTCAACAATGAAAAAAATAAGTCTTATTTATTGATTTATTGTTAGCTTCCAGTACAGAAAGTAGCCTACAGACATAGTGCAGACATACATATAACTAAGGTAACAAAACACTACTAATAATAAAGAGTAATAATAAAATATTCATTCAGCCCGTCTGATGTTTTTGTTTTGTGCAGTTGCTTCATGTTGCATATATTTTTTGTTTGTTTGTTTAAGGTTAGTTTGCAAAATA
The DNA here is from genome assembly GCF_001515645.1 of Sinocyclocheilus grahami. NCBI lineage: Eukaryota > Metazoa > Chordata > Actinopteri > Cypriniformes > Cyprinidae > Sinocyclocheilus > Sinocyclocheilus grahami. Next base: position 318,966 of record NW_015505899.1, read on the forward strand.
AACATTTAATAAATGTAAAATAAATAAATAAAAGTAATAAAAACTAAATAAACTGGCAATGAGTATGGGAATTGGCTCATTTGATTGTAAAGAAAAAAATCAGCAACTGGAATCAGTCACGAAAATCCTGATCAGTGCATCCTTAACTGGAATAGAGTTAGACCTACCTGAAAAACCTGAAAAAGCATGGTTCATTTCAGTTTTATCTTTGAACTATTATACTTATTTGTGCAAAATGGTTATCATTTATTACAATACAATGCTACAGTCAACAATGAAAAAAATAAGTCTTATTTATTGATTTATTGTTTGATTGATTGTGGCAAGGCCTGTGAAAATTTTGCCGTCAATACAATTAAAATCAGTATCATAACACTTGTACACAGATCTGTAGAACACGTAGGTTACATAATGATATTTTAAAATTTAAAACTTAAAATATGTACTTGAAAAGAAAACAGGATGACTTTGAATAGCATCATTGTAAAATTGTGAGGAAGAGCTGAGCAAGTCTTTCACATGTATTTCCTGGTCTGAGAGTGACTTCCTGCTTAAATAGGAAGTAATGGATACCAAAAAAGGTATAAATGTATGCATGTGAACGGAGAATGTATGTGTGTGAGAGAGAGTAGAAATGTATGTATGTGAATGGAGAATGTAAGTGTGTGACAGTAGAAATGCATGTATGTGAATAAACTTATTTGATAAACTTATTTGGTTCAGATGGTGTCAAGCGTGTTTGGCGGCAGCCAGGTGAGGAGACATTAAGTGTGTGAAAGCAAAAATGTATGTATGTGTAAAGAGAATGTATGTGGGTGAGAGAGAGTAGAAATTTATGTATGTGAAAGGAGAATGTATGTGTGTGAGAGTACAAATGTATGAATGTATGTATGTGAAAGGAGAATGTAAGCGTGTGAAAGCAAAAATATATGTATGTGAAAGGAGAATGTATGTGTGTGAGAGAGAGTAGAAATATATGTATGTGAAAGGAGAATGTATAAGTGTGTGAGAGTGCCAGAATGAATTATGGCTTGTATGGCCCC
>NW_015505899.1:320497-329555 GCF_001515645.1 Sinocyclocheilus grahami
TAGGGTTGGCGGGGTATTATCGCTGCTTCATCCCCAACTTCTCCTCTTTAGCTGCCTCCCTGACAGACTTGACCAGAAAGGGGCAGCCGGAGAAGGTAGAGTGGACACCAGCAGCGGAGGAGGCCTTCCAGATGGTGAAGGGGGCCCTCATCTCGGAGCCCGTCCTCCGAGCCCTGGACTTTAGCTGCCCCTTCCTGCTGCAGACGGATGCCTCCGACACAGGACTGGGAGCCGTCCTGTCACAGATCCAGGAGGGTGAGGAGCATCCGGTCATCTACATCAGCAGGAAGCTGATCCCGGCCGAGAGGAACTACGCCGCGGTGGAGAAGGAGGCCCTATCCGTCAAGTAGGCAGTCCTGGAGCTGCGGTACTACCTCCTGGGCCGGAAGTTCACCTTGGTCATTGTAACGTAGTTTGTAGGTCGGGAAGAAGGAGGCGGGAACCGGCGAATACTTAAACAAACTTTAATAATAAAATAAACTCAAAACAGTGCGACAGCCCCTCGCGGACGACTGTCGCACACAAACAAAACCAAAGCTCTCCCCTAGTATCTCATATTGTTAACAGGACCAGAACGACGCTTGGGGGGGGAGTGTGTGACGAGCCTCCCGAGGCTTCATCAGCGTCGCCCCGGAAACAAGCGAGGAGCACCTGGCCATCATCACAGGCTGATCAGTCACAGCTGCACCTCATCAGGTGGCGGCTACATAAGCCACGCTTGCCCTGCCATCTAGGAGATTCCTCCATGAGACTGAGCACTAACTCGCCTTCTCACTTTTCCCACAGACAGCAGCGTATGACCGACCAGCCCCACAGGAGCACTGCACGGACCCTCTGCACTGGGAAGACGGAAGAGAGCACTCACGGCACCGGAGCACCTACCTGGACCTTTCTCACGAGCACCCCTCACCCCAATAAATCCACCCTCCGGGGTATTGATTGAGATTTCTTGTCATGTGATTCTTCACCCCGTTATTTTTTCACTAACCCCCATCACCCCAATAAATCCACCCTCCGGGGTATTAATTGAGATTACTTGTCGTGTGATTCTTCACCCTGTTACAATACAAATAGTTTTTCAATTTGCATCTGCATTGAACATATAAACCTTGAATCTGCATTTATACACATACATAGATTATGCTTATACTTGTGTTGCACACTTTTTCCTGCCGTATCTTGCTCTGTGACCCCCGCTACGATCGATTACAATCAATTCATTGTTGCAGTCCTAATCAAGGTATACCTTCAATACCATGTCTGAGGTGCCCTTGAGCAAGGCACCGAACCCCCAACTGCTCCCTGGGCGCCGCAGCAAAAATGGCTGCCCACTGCTCCGGGTGTGTTCACGGTGTGTGTGTTCACGCTGTGTGTGTGTGCACTTTGGATGGGTTAAATGCAGAGCACTAATTCCAAGTATGGGTCACCATACTTGGCCACATGTCATGTCATGCCACATGTCATGTCATGTCATGCAAAATCCAAAAGATTCATATTAGGCAATATAAATATCATTCTTTGATCTCTGCTTTTTCAGTGTTTGACTGGCTAGAAAACAATTCAGTCACGCTTCCAACACTTGTCCTGTACATCTAAAATAATCATAAATTATATATATATAGGTTAAAAATATATATAATGCTATAGAATTACAGTTGGCAAAATAAGTAACAACATTGGCAGTAACTGCACTACAAAATGATTCATAGTATAAAAAAATGTGATTCCATATTCTCTGCTTTTGCAAATTAGTGAGGAAATTGTAGATTAAAAAATCTCAAAAATTGTGTTAGACTAGCCAGCAAACAATTCACATGCTTGCCCCTCTGCCAAATTGCCTTGGCAACAATAGCCATCCTGTCAACAGGTATGTACACCTATGCACACAGTTTTCAAGGCCATTCCTACTTCAAAACGTTGAAAATGTTTCCTCAGTTCTGCAGCTATCCTCTTTAAACTGGTCCAGTTCATACATACCCATAAAAACGTCAAGTGCGCTTTCCAAAATGGCCACATAATACAGAGTAGGATAAACAACACCTGGATAGGGACACTGCAATAACGTGAGGCTTATTCCCTCCCCTCTGAACCAGACACAAGTCACAGACAAATGTCCTCAAACTATAGCAACACACACACACACACACACATGTGTGTGTGAGTGCGTGCATTCGATGACAGTTGTTGTCTTCCCAGAAACATGATACATTATATATTTGTCCCACCGGAAAAAAAACCTCTGTTTTGTGCAGCACACCACTGATCGTCTTCAAAAACTAGTCCTTGCCAGTAAGAATAAAGACTTGTTAACAGTGTGGAGTGGTAATGTGTTAAACAGCCTTTGTTGTTACAGCCTTTACTCAATTCCGCATTTGTGCCGCCGATTTTGTTAGCCTATGTGTCCGTTAATACTTCTCCTATTGGAACAGTGAACACGTTTGACATATGCATACGTTTCATCAACAGAAACTGAGATCTCAGAAACTGTTCTGAGATCAGTGTGAAATGCAAACAGCTACTGTATTTTTATTTATTTATTTAACTTGGTTGAGTGTACCTTCAAGGTTTAAATGGAGAATAATATATCTCTTTGCATTTTCTGTCTTCACGGGACATTACTTATCGTTAACCAACTCAAGCCATTTTTACATATAAGAAAACTAAAATTTTGATACATTTTACATATGTATTTTTGTACAGTTGCTGAATTATTGTTGTAGACCCTTGAAAGAGAAAATCTAAATGTGAACAAATTGCCTGCATCTGTGTTTGACCATTGTTACCATGGTTTCCCCTCTATGTCATGATCTAGGCTATGCCATGAGTTTTGATGTAAAATTGTTCTTCTACGTAAGAGAAACATCATCATGTACTAAAAGTCTTACAATAAGTAACAATCTTTGGATGGATCTACAAAAGCCATGATTCTCAACTCAATATGGAATCTTTCAAGTCCTGACTTTTAGTTCTAGAATTTTAGTGCCTATTGTTTTTTTTGTTTTAGTTACATATTAATGCACTTTTGCCATATTTACATGATACCAGTAAACAGTGTAATCTATTTAGGAAAATCAAGAGAAACCAATATAAACAGCCCTAAAGTAAAATCACTCCTCCTACTGGTTAGGCCCAGAACATCAGAATAAATAAAATGTCAGGCATGTTTGCATAATTAAAACCCCAGAATCTGCATTATGTAAAAAAAAATTAAATAAAAAATAGGTTACACAACATCAGTTCAGGAGGGAGTGCTGTTGACCATTCTATAGTCAAGGATTTCCTCAAACCATGTGAAGGCCTCCTGATGCAGGATACCAAGCAATAAAAAAACTGATGATCATTATGATATGAAATATCATAGCACATGACAGGCCAAAATGTAAGTGTTGCAACTACATCATAAAGAAAGCAAAGCCAAAAGGTCAAATGCCTATAATGCATAAAATATTAATACCCTCCCCTACTGTCAATACTACATTGCATAAGAATGGGTATTTGGACATTTGTCTGAGCTGAGATACCATAAGGTAATATTTTCAGTTCCTGCCAGTGTTTGGCTCAAACTGTACGCACATTCACCCTTATATATTGTATTGTATTGTGTTTCTATAATGTATAATTGGCATCAGTACTCTATCTAGGTAATGCCGTTAATATGGACTTGTGCATTTGCCTCTGTTTTATATTCTTGTTCTCCTGTTTGAACCACAGTTGAAATGTTTAGCTATCATTACGGTTTACCCTTGGACTTCGATGTAATGCAACATGTGTTGTACCGCAAATCTATGTCTAAACAGTATTGTCTGATCATAAGAGGAATTAACTGACTCTGACCTTGACATTTAATTATATTAGTGAAGGTCACCATCCAAACTAGTGAGATGGCAATCTGACTTAGTTACCTCTAGTCTAACGGTACAGCAAACAGCATAACAGTAAACAATGCTATCAAGTACCGATTTAAGAATAATTAGAACGGCCCTTCCACTGTGACAAATCATCTTACAAAATTATTGTAATTGTGTAGACCTGTAATTATTTAATTGTAATTTAGCATCATTAAAGCGTCATTCTGTCAAATAATCAATTGCAAACCAACTGACAAACTCTTTAAAAGTGTCTTGCAGTGGCATTTGAGCATTACGTTTGAAGCACTAAGAGGGTTTGATGTTTCCAAAATAAACAGCACACAATGCCTCCTTTTGATCTACGAATACCAATATTCCTAAGATCATGATTCATTTGTTGTTTTTTGGTCACATTTATCATTTCCATCTCACCAAAAATAGACAAAAGAATATGTTTAACATTTCTTTAAAACTTTAGTAAACATTAAGAATAGGAATATAAATTCATATTAACCCTAAGCCACACTAACCCTGAGTCTGTACGTATTAATATCGCATCTATCACAAGCAACATACATACATAAATAAATAAATAATCATGCACAGAAATTAAACCACTTTGATGTATCATTAAACATCAAACAATATTCAAAAGTGATGGGGCATGAATGTTTAAAAAAAAGTGTATGAAAACATGATCACGACCTCTTATACTGCACAATAATGGTTAAACTCAATGAGCTGATCATTATATAAACAACAATCAATATACACCTTAGATCAATAATCACACAATAAACACATTACTCTTTAGTGCAAACAAAAAAAAAAAAAAAAAAAGATAAGATAAGCTAAATAAAAATACAAACTTACATATTAATATTAATGTTGGGAAAAGCTCCTAAAGAAACAATACATTTTGTTCTAAAACTAGAGGGCTTAGTTAATGTTTATATGATATCACTTACTAACAATACCTTATTGTAGTACCTCAAAACTTCAAGAAACATAAAGCCACTCAAGAATGTACAACTCTCACTGGTTCGTCTAGGTACATAACGTCTTAAACGTTTATCGTCTTTACAGACAAAATTGTCACATATTTCCAAGCATCACATAACTGACATTGCTAGAGCTATGAGCTACATTTCATTACTGAAAAGTGATAAGAAAAATCTCGTTTAGTAGCTAAACTATAGTGCATTAACACGTGAAAACCAATTGAAGGAGGCACAGACTGGATATAGTGAGACTGTTGTGACTTCCAAAATATGTATTTGTATTTGCAATACATTCAAGTATAACTAAAAAGTTTATTTTCGGTTTTGGTATACACAGCCCTAAACTAACATAAAACATACTTCTCAAAGTCTTGTTCACACATAAAGCAACTTAAAGTCGGTAAAGCTGACAGACAAACACCCTTCATGCAGCCAAGGCCCTCCTCCCTATCTTAACTACTGTCCAAATCAGCCATAAAACTACACACGTTTTTAATTGATACACATACAGTACGCGACTAAAAACAGATTCCAACTGAATTAAACAGGTGCATAAGAATAAGGGACAACGTGTTCAAATGTATGCGGAGCAGTCTTGTACTACGTTTGGGGAAAAAGCTTAATTCACAGACTAATATAGCCTACTAACTTGTATTTGACTTAAATGTGCTGACTAAAATGAAAACCTAATTTGCTATAAATATAGAAAGAGTTAACTTACTCGACGTTGCCCTCCCTGCAGACTCACGAAGAATTTTACAAAACAGTTCTATGAAAGGAGGCCGGTATCAGATATAAAAAAAAAAGTGCAGTGAAAAAAAATAATAAATAAAAACACAGAAAATATTGTTTCTGGCATAGCCTATATATTTGTAATAATATTTTAAGTTAAAAAATGACTTGAGAATGCTATAATATTTTATGACGATTTATAGTAGCCTACACTGCCTTACGTTACCTAATGCATGCCTAGCTACATCACTCTCTTATAAAGGCGTAAAAACGGTCTGAAACACAAAGAAATACACAGGGAGAGATTCAAATTTTCACCGAAAAACTGACATTTGACATGGATTAGAGTAATTGGGCAAAACGTGGTTATTCAGACATCCACAGGTTTAGAAGACGACTGGCTAACAGCAAAGCTAGCAATAAATACATTAACGCAGAGCAGCACACAGGGTTAACAGAACAGAGGTCATGATTTATTTAATAACAATTCGCTTGTATTCCATATACGCCAGCACTTCACTTTTAAAAAATCCTTAACGTTTACTGAAATAATATTTGACCGTTAAAATATAATTTGTGTGTCTTATCAATCAGTAAAGGGGTACAGTCAAACTTCCAAGGCCGCACTACCAACCGTCTGAGAGACTGGCGCTCAGCAAAAAAAAAAAGAGGAGGAAGAAAAGAAAAGGTGCTAACAAACGTACACATTGCTAAACAAGATGCCAAAGCATTTTGTTTATATGGTAAAATAACAAGGTTTCCTTCTTTCAGCTCATTCGTTCAGATAAAACATTCCAAAAATCAAAGTAGCCAACATCGAATAGAATCTCCCCACAAAAATGACAACCTTTTCATATCATTTGCTATAAATAAACAGATTATATAAGACAGACATTTTATAATACAGCGTCGGGAAACAGAGGGCATACGATAAATTAATGAAAAACGTGACTGGGGTGTTTTTTCCACAACGGGCCAATGCCATGGTTCCCATACCCACCGTCTCGTATCCTACACCACATAGAGATAACAATACTATCAGCGCTGTGATCGGACCGCTGCTTGAAGGCCCCGTTACCTCCAAAACCTGAAGACGAGCCGCTCTAGTTTTGCCATATGAAGTTTTTTGTATTAAAATGGCCGAGTGATTTATTGTTTGCTTAGCCTACAAACGCGTGCGTTATAGGCAACAAGCTGGCACTTCACAACACGGAGTCAAAAAGAGGTCATTCAGTAGGTACAGGCATTAGAATACGGAACAGATGGCCATTTATCTTTTGTAACTAAAACTACATTTCGGCTTCTTCACATACTTGGAGCGAGGGCTAAAATTCCGGTCACTTGGTTAGGTTGCGTATCCTAATTTAATGATGACAAATAACGGACATGTTAAAGCGCCCGATACACTCCCTACAAAACTCCATAGTTTCTATAGAATTTGTCCGAGCTTCTAAGAACGTCTACACAAAACAACAACATACAAAACAATTATGTTTATCTCCGATATCCCGAGACCGGAGGCTAGCGCGCAAATCTACCGGGGTCAATAAAATATTAGCAATAGCCCGGAAAATACTGGGATTCCAGATAAGCGGCTGAAATGTTTAAATCATCATTTCAATCTCGTCTATTCCTCTATAGCTGAACAGAGCATTTTGTATCGTAGCCCTGACGGTCTTTAATCGCTGATACTTGACACTTAACACGCAGTTAGAGAGGTGTTATTCTATCAAATATTTTGGTCGTACGGAAGTCCCTAGCGGCTCTGTTGAGTCGTATTGTGCTTTTCGTGTCATGGTTCACTGTAACGTCTAACACTTCGCAAAATAAAAATAATACAACTTATAAAAAACTACCGAAAAAGTCTTCATAGCCTGCCAACTGTTAAACTACAAGAAGATCAGTGATCAAGCAAGGAATTATATGGTCATTTTACCTGAGACGTCACTTCGGGCAACCACGAGTCTTTTTTTGTTTAATATCAGACAAACATTGGCTGTTTTGAGAGAACTCAGCCTACAGATCCTATAATCCGGAGTGGCAATTATTTTACAACTAAATGTAATTTTACAAGTTTTCTGTATCTTCTTCAAAGCTGGTTTATGTATAAGATATTGATGAACAAGGACTAAAGTCTTGTATTTGAGCTATTAGCATATGCTTCATGCTTAAGTTTTTTCCCCCACCTCATATCAAGGGAATGACTTCTATTACTCTTATAAATAGCCTAACATAAATAGTATAAGTACCCTCCCCCTCCCTTCCCTCTCCCTATTTCTTACCTGCTGCTTTAAGTGTTTCTTCTCCAGTGGCTACAGCGCTTCACAGCTTCCCCGGTTTTCCCCAGGCAAGTACTGAGTTTTTTAATATTGTCCCTTACTTTGTTTCATTTCTCACTTCCATCTTCTTTCATCTCATCAATAAACACACGCTGCAGCCTACCTTCGGAGAGGACATCACGCAGCTCACTCGTGCCCTCCCATTTTTTCACTATTCGTCGAAGATTTTGGGCAGCCACGCCTTTCTACTGGCGATTGGAACAGAATGGACTTTCTTGAAGCACGTAGGTTGTGATATAAATCGTTCAACATGACTTTACCCCAATCGGTGAGCCGCACGCCCTCCCTTCCGCGCGGCGAGGAACGTTGAAACTGGCTCCATTGTGGCTCTGAAAGTGAAACTATTCTGCCTTATCGCAATTGTCGTGCTTGAACCAGCATGGCCACTGTGCATCCTCAGTTTCTTAATTATCGGTCACTGTACAAGTGCGCCGTTTTCCGTTGAGTATTTCGATGCGCTTGTTGTGGTCCCCTTTTGAGGAGTTTCTGCTTGTACGCGCTGCTTCTTGAGGATAAACAAATGCATACATTGCAAAGACATTGACGTTATTTGGTGTTATGAGCGCGAATTAAACTCCTTGAAATCTATGTCCCATCCTCGATCAAAAGGCCAGTCATCCGAGAATCCTGCATGTTAATCAGTTATAGATAGCCTACTTTAGATTGGTTAGGGACGACGTCAATACAGTTCTCAAAATCATATCTGGTCCCACATTGGACGATGACGCTGCCTGTCAGTTGGAAGACCAACAAGCTAGATTGTTCACCGTGCCTTTTACTTTCTACGCATTTCTATTTTCTCATTTATTTATTTTTTAACGTCCCTAGCTGACCTCAAGGAAACGTAAGAAAAGTTGCTGACGGTATTGCTGGCCAATCAGATCGTGAAAAGTGACACCGAACTTTTTTTCTTCACCAATACGTTCACAGAGCCGTTGTGACTGACACAAAATAATGCAATAGTGGCTCACGAGTCCCCAGCTACACTGAGCACCCCCTCCCCCGACTCCCCCCAGTCTAGACAATGACAGGTGTGTGCGTGCGCGCGCGCGGTCGTCTGTAGTCTAGACGAGGAATAATCAACCTTCGAGCCTAAGTGATTTTTTTTCAGGCGCGCTGCTTTATATATATATATATA
>NW_015505899.1:329565-347072 GCF_001515645.1 Sinocyclocheilus grahami
TGTGTGTGTGTGTGTGTGTGAAGAATACAATCCTTCAAACGACTGATCGTGTTATGATAGCAGTGAACAGTGAATCTTGAATATCGTGTCCGGATATTGGCAGCGATGTAATTATAATTTAGGATGTCCCACTCAGATTTCGTGATGTCAAAAGTCCAAAGAGACACATTTACAAACAATAAGCCATTTCTTGCGTATATATTCTATATATTATTTTGTTAAAAGCTGTTCGACCTTGGCTCTCGTAAATATTTCGTCACATGTAACAATCCCTCGCCTCCATAATTTCATTCCTCTTAGTATGAGATTTCCGGTTTGGCTGCACGCTTTTCTTGATATCGAGTTCCCCCTTTCGGTTATAAACATGAACAGCAACGTTTAACCGAGAGGTTCACCGGGGGACACGCACACCGTCTGCCCTACATAAAATGCACCCATTGTAGGCCGAGGTGTCAGCTGAGGACGACTTGCAACCTAGAAACGGCGGTTTGGCCCCTCCTTCCCTTTGTCAGTCCTATTGTAAACGTTAGTCCGGGGTCTTCTGAGGTATTCCTTTTTCCAAAAACAGATACTAAAAATGGCATTAACTGCAGAAGAGGCGTTTCAACCACGCGAACGGAGTTTTCGTCTTTTTCAACAAACCTTTTTGAGACCCCTCACGATTTTATCAAAGGCGCTGTCCCGGGGAACTGTGCCCAATGACATCATCCCCGCCTTTTGTATACAGTTGCTAGGGGTTACAGGGTGACATTTCAAACAGTCCTGGCTCTAGATGTGTTCGGGATACGCGGTCCAATTTCTGTATTCACACAAAACGGACTAAAGACAAAGTTTGGTATTTATTTTGAGCAGATGTAATGCACTTCAAATCCTTTCTTAAAGAGCGAACGCTAACTAGGCTATTTGAGTAATAATACTGCGAGAAAGTACACTTCGCTAACATTACTTACATTTTGTGTATATCGTTTTTTTGTAGGCTATACTACAACAGTATAAACTTTCAAACTTTGGAAGATGGCAGATTCTGGTCTATCAGAAAAAGCACTTATCACCGAGAGTGCGGAGACCATTCGTACTACCTCAGTGTTCACGGACCCTTATGAACGCTCTGTTAACTATATGGAGACTCACAGTATTCTTCAGATTTTTCAGGTGAGAAAGAACAAAGCAGCAGTTACTGATATATTTTCTTACGAAGAAAATGGGAGACAGTGATGAATTGCTTAGCACAAAATGGCGAAGGACAATTCAGAGCACTAATAGAAGTTTAAAAAAAAATGGCTTAGCATGCTAATATTGCATTATTCCGGTTTATTTAATAAAACTACATATTGTTTTATGAGTATTACGAAAACAAAAACAGAGCTCTGACTAACTACCAATGTAATTTTAACAGCAAAAGAAACATTTTGGTGCTTGAGACATCCAGGACAAAAAAAAAAAGATTCTTCATTGTATTTTTCACTCATAGTCTCATTTGTGCTATTTCAGGACATCACAGAGAAACTAGTTTTTGATAGACCAGACGATCCACTTCAGTTCATGTTAGAACAGGTATTTTTTTGTACTTTCCAACACATTGTCATTATATAGATTATTTTATATATCCAAAATCTTGACTGACTTTATGAGAAATTGTGGGTTTTTCTTGAATAATTCTTGCTGAAAGTATCTTGGAGAGGCATAGGCTACGACCTGAACTATTGGTGATCAATACACTTTCTGATTTAAGAGAAAGAGCTTGTGAAATATATTGCATACTGTTTTACCTGGCTCTATAAACAGGTTTAATTTTTTTAATAAATTATGTTTAATAATAAGAAGTGACATTTTTGAATAGCTGTAAAACATCCTAATCACAGTTGATTTTACAAAAACTTTTGCAGGTGCAAATGAAGATCAAAATCCGCGATGAGTCAAGCAACACATTTGTGAAATCATAATGAATTCTAAAGCAAAGTAACAAGGGCTTTGCAACAAATTGAATCCAAGTTTATTCTTTTATTTATATATTTCTTTAAATAAGGTGTATTGGTTGCTGCAGGTCATTCCGTGACTCTGCATTGTTGTTTCCAAGCAACTGTCTTCAGATTTTTTTCCCTCCAAATTTACCTTGTTTTGCCACAATTTTTAGATGGTATTAGCATTAATTTTCAGTCAAACAGCCCTAAAATCTTAATAATGTAGTTTGTGAGTGTCTTTGACCTAAATATCTCAATGAACGCACTCAAGTGGCAAGTTAGAGCTATTAAATGTGAAAAAAAAAAAACATTTAACAGAGGAATTACTGACAGGCTTTCTCTGGATTTTGGAGACACAGAATCTGAGAATTATAATTCTCAGATCGTTACTGTTTTATGAGTTAACTATGTTTTATAAGATAAAACAACTTCTGTATAAGACATAAGACATGAATGTATAAGACATTATGCAAGTCTTCTCCAAAATAAATAAATCAATAAAATGCTAGCTAGACAAATGTAGCTGACTTTTGCGCTGTACTTGAATTTCAATGGTGGATTTTGGCTGCGCAAGTAAAGGAAGTGTTTGTTTATAGTAGGGTCTTATTACAGTGTATTTCTATAGTTATCTACTGTATATTTACTCTAGTGCAACATCTGGTGTTTCAAGACCGGTGTATCACATGCAGTCATTTCATTTGTAAATAAAAAATAAGTTCAAAATATCTTCACAGTTACATTGTCTATTTGCATTTATTGTTGTTATATATATATATATATCCACATGAAGGGAATAAAGTCAATTTAAACGGAGACATGCTTGTACAGTGACAGTCTGTATTTACATAGACAGTAGGAGCCTGCTGAGTTTCCCAGGTTTATCCTAAGGCATGTTTCAGTTTTCCTTGCAAATATAGAAAAAATCTCTGATATAAATCCTTTTTAATAAATCCAGCATTTTACACAAAGCTTAATACTTACAAATCTGTATTATCAGGATTAACGGCACCTTGATTTCCAAGCATCATTGTGTGTTTCTAGGTATACTGACACTCGGTCATAATTAATAAGCAAGAGGTTTGCTAGTTATTGCATGATTGCCAGTAATGGATCAGTCTTATCTCATTCAATTTGCCTGTTACTTCTGTTGTCGAAAATCATTGACCTCCTTTGTGGCTGGTAAAAGCAACTGGTTGAGGTCTCAAGCCTTTGTCCACTCTTTGGCAAAGTCATTTTATTACGCAAGGTTACCCCCTCAGTAGTTTTGAGGTTTCCCGCTAGTTCATTTGAACAGACGTCAAATGGTGATGCTTCGGCTTTAATAGGAGATAGGACTAGTTTACCATCATCCCCTACTGGAGGGTAGTCCATGATTGGAAATGGAGGGCTGAACAGGATGAGACTTTGAGGTCTTGGACGATTTCTGAAGGACGATCTCTGAAGAAGCGATGAGCGCTCAGGTCTAGGACGATCCATAAATGTGTCCCCATTTGCAGATCGCTTCCTTCTCAACACTGGAAGGTCTGGAATGGAGGTTGGTTTGTAATTCTCATTGCATGTTGCATTACTCATAGGAATCTGTCTTTGGACCGCTGATGGTGGTTCACTGCTTGGCACATCCTCCCTGTGGACTGTCTGGAGGGGAAGTGCAGAACCTGCATTTCCCAACTTAGTAGGTTCCTTTTCAGATGTACTTTTATTGACTTGATCAGTGCTCCCCTCAGGTAGAGCATGAGGTATGTGGCTATACTGAATTTTTGGTGGAATAACAGGAACAGCTTTAGCTTTGCAAGTTTTGATCATGAATGCAGTACGAATTGATGACACGCTAACTGGTGCCGAGTTGCGTCGCACAGGGGCCTTGGAGCCACTGAGGAATAGCTCCAACTCTAGAGATGAGCTACCATGCTTGGCTTCAGGTGTCAACCATTCCTGTGCATTTGAATGTTGTGCACTTTTCAGATACTGACTATTTGAAATGTCTCTGATGCCTTGGTGTCCTAAATCAAGGTTAAGGGAGCATGGCCTGAGTTTGGGTTTAATGTTTTCATGACTTCTCTCCACAATACAGGACTCATTGGATGTTTGTCGATGAAACCTCTGAGATGGAGAAGAGCGTTTCTGTTTTGCTTTGCTCATGTTTTGCAGTCCAGTAGTCTCATCTGCATCGGTGAATGTCTTCAATATCTTAACCTGTGGAATCTCCAGTTTTCTGCCGTCTTTGTCTCCCATCCACTTGAGGTTATCACTGTCAAAATGCTCTGTTATCTGTGCAAAACAAGCTACATCTGTGCCTGCATTTTTGTTTCCTTTTGGGAAGTCAGAGTTTCCAAGTTCACAGGCGGCTGTCACAGCAGCCTCTGTTTGAGATGATGTAATGTCATTAAGCACAGCTGGTTCTTTAGCTTCAGCCTTCTTGCTGTTGGGGAAGTCATCCACTTTTGGATTGTCAAGAACTTGGCTGTGAATTGCTTGACATGGCATGGTCTCTCTTGGTGTAGGTAAGTGATCCTCAAGTTTTGGTGAGTGCAGAGGGCTGGTTACCCACTGCTTGGCGGAACATAAGTCCTCCCATGGTTCAACCTGATCCAAGCCACCCAAATGACTCCCCCATGTGTCTAAATCATCTTGATAAAAACTTTCCAGTGTGTGGTGATGTTCATTCAGACAAGTCGAAAGTCTTTCCAAACTTCCCTTGATTATTTCTGCTAAGTCAAGTTTCTGGGGTTCATCACTAACCTCCTTATTTACTTTTTCACAAATGTCCTTTGATACAAATGGTTCTTTTGTATCAGATTGAAGAGATGTGTGAACATGCGATTTTGCATAGATGCTTGAATTATCTGACAAGTTACTTTTGGAAGTGTTGTCTTTCTTACCAGGATCTGTTCTTAGTTCCTCTTCACTGCATGGTTCTGCATCTTGGAGAATATCTGTTTCCTTTAGGTGTAGAAATGGGGAAAGTTCTTTCTGCTAAGTCAAGTTTCTGGGGTTCATCACTAACCTCCTTATTTTCTTTTTCACAAATGTCCTTTGATACAAATGGTTCTTTTGTATCAGATTGAAGAGATGTGTGAACATGCGGTTTTGCATAGATGCTTGAATTATCTGACAAGTTACTTTTGGAAGTGTTGTCTTTCTTACCAGGATCTGTTCTTAGTTCCTCTTCACTGCATGGTTCTGCATCTTGGAGAATATCTGTTTCCTTTAGGTGTAGAAATGGGGAAAGTTCTAGATTGGTTGTTATTATGGTTTGCAACCCTAGGCTTTTGTGGTCTGTCCTGTCAACATCATTATCCAAGTAATTCCAGCTACCATCACATGACAACAATCTTTCAGGGAAATGTTTCATGACAGAATTAAACATAGTAGCACCAGAATGATCAAACATTACATTTTTGGTAAGGTCTATAAAGAGTCCCTTTGATGTTGCAGTGTTGGTAGGCAAACTACTTCTTCTCTGTGTTTGGGCACTTAGCTTGCAAGTGTCATCATTTCCAGTAATATTGGTGAAGCTGGGCTTTACCTGTTTATCTGGCATGTTTGTTTTAGCCTCAGTGACTGAAACTTTTTGATGCATGCCAGATGATGGCACCTTTTTGATTACTTCCTGTGAAACACAAAGATAGAACCAAAATGAGAAAAAAGTGGAGTCTGGTTACAGACATTTGTTCCAATAATATTTCCAAGGTCAAAATGGTCTTGTCAAGACAGTAGTTCAGTAGTTTAAATAGTTAGAAATTCTGACTTTATTCCTATTAGGAGTGAATGGACTTGAATATAATATAATATATATCACTATTTCATATTTTTTTCTTGGGAGTTAGTAATAGTACAGTGGTTCTTAATGTTCAAGGCCCTTCATTGTCCATTGTGCCTCCCACCCCCCGCTTTTAAAATGTATAATACATTAAAAGTGGGGGGTGGGTGGCTCAATGGACAATGAATGGCCTTGAAAGTTAAGAACCACTGTACTATTACTAAATCCTAAGATAAAATATGAAATAGTGATATATCTATCTATCCCGCATTTTTCATGTCACTACCGAAACAGTGTATGTTTTAGTCTATTGGCCGAGACTGATTTTAACTAAACCCATAAATTTATGATTAGGAAATATTCCCGTGTCCCCCTCTCTCATAGCTACAAGGTGTGAGTAGAAAGGTCTCATCATTTTGAGGTAAATGTGTTCAAATGTCTGAAAAATCTGTGTATAACTTTAAAGAATGTCACTACCGAACACCTTTTTTCTGCAATTAAGCACACTTTTTTGGGAGTTATTCCATAACATTTAGTTTTTATATGTATACCACTGTTCAGAACTGTGCTAGCTAAACCATGTGCTGATTAGCATCTTTGAGCTAGGTTCAAAAGTATCTAAAAATGTCACTACCGAAACAGTCACTACTGAAATATTTGGTGGAGTTTCGGTAGTGACATCTTTGGTTTTTTGGTTGTTGTCCCATAGAATTGTCACTACCGAAACAGTCACTGTTTCAAGCAACAATAATAGCACAACGTATCTCTTGATGTCTGATGAAAGCCCTATAGATGGCCAAAGCATCGTGAAGTTCAAACCCTATTTTCACCCATAGAATGAGTATTTCAGTGACAAAAGGGAACACATAACCCTCATGTTTGGGGGAAATAAACTAAATTTTAGTACAGTTATGCATTTTTTATATTTTAGTATGTTTTAGTAGTGTTTTAGTACGTGAGTTAAAATTCTGTAATGTGATGTGGTTGCTACCAAAGCATTACTGTCACTACCGAAAAAGTGATGTCACTACCAAAACATGGGATGTTTTGTCAAAAATAAAGTATACTGAATTATCAACATTATCAGATGTAAGCAAAGTCTTAATAGGTCAATATGACCCTTCTAAATCTAATTAAATTATTATTACTGTGTTTCAGTAGGATGTTTGGGGAAATTTGGGGAGAGAACAAATATTCCAAAACTTTCTGAAAATACAATATGAGAATTAACAATTACTAGAAATGTGTACCTTGGATATTATACAATTTGCAATATTTTTGGAAAAATTTTTCAAGACGTTTCCAACTCTAACTCTATATATCAATCAATATTTCATATTTTATCTTGGGGCTTAGTAATAGTACAGTGGTTCTTAACTTTCAAGGCCCTTCTTTGGCCATTGTGCCACCAACCCCCGACATTTAATGTAATATACATTTTAATATATTCAATTTTAAGTCATCCTGCGGCCCCCTTGGACATTTTCTGAGGCTTCCAAGTGGGTCCCATTGGGAACCATTGTTCTACTAGTATTTCAGTCTTATTAAAAATACAGGAGTACAATTCCATGTGTTTTATCAATTCAAATCATACCAGTTTGTCCAATTTTGCCATATCTTGTTGCGTTGATGTAGTTTCCAGTTCTTCCTTAATTTCTTTAGTCTCAGATGACACCTGAGGTTCAAAATTCTCCACACTGGCTATCAGCTCTTTCACTACTGCATCCGTGCCTGAGAGGATTCAGAGAAATCAATATAATATTATCAGTTAGGGTAGTAGAATTAAGGGTGCAATGTGTGATTTCTGCGGCAGTAGCATCACCAGACAGAATTGCAAAAATAATGTGATTCCCAAACACTTCCCCCAGTCTGCCATTACTGAGAAATCTAGTCCCTGCTCAAACACACATACCATTGGTTGATTTAAAACAAAGCAATGTCTGAAAGCAGCCAGGTATTTACAACCTTACACACTTCTCCTTTATGTTCTTGCTTCAAAAATGTAGTTTTGAATGATCTTCTACTTTATGTGATTGCTCAGTAAATCTGATAATATATGATAATTAAAGGTATGTCAGTGATTAACTTAGTTATTTTTTTTATGTATCATTGACATTTAATCAACTTGCAAATGCAAATTTGATTTGAATTATTTTGTACTTTATGTGACTGCTCAATGCTCAGTAAATCTGATAATATATGATAATTAAAGAGTATGTCAGTGATTAACTTAGTTTTTTTCAAAAGAAAAAGATTGAAAATAATTCTCACTAAATGAAAATATACTTTCATGTTCACACACACACGCACACACACTACAATCGTCATACTCTTTGTTGTCCCCAGAGTGAGCGCGTCTGTAGTATCTCTTTCCCCAGTCTGATCCTCATTTTCCACGGGGAAAGAGCTGCTGTTGCTATAGATACTGCATCCGCTGCCTCCACTGCTGTCACTGAGTGGATTCTCTCTGTACCCAGTACTGCTGGTGTGACCTGCTAGTCCAGTCTGCCAGTCTGTGAACGTAAAGTTCCCACGGCCGCCACTGCTGGGGACTCGCAATCCAGCAGTGCCAATACTTTCACTGCGATGGGGTTCCAGAGGCCCAGCCTCCTTAGTGGGCTTAAAGAGTCCCCCCAAACCCCTGTCCCGCTCTTTCCCTGGTGCCCTGCAGGGGGTGCTGTTAGAGTTAATAACTGCAGACACACGCAAAGGTACAGACACTGCAAAGGGTTCAGAAATGTTGAGGGCCTTTCGTTGGTGCCGCGGCGATGACTCCATCGGAAACAGGCTGCCTGGAAAAGACGGTCTAGATCCATTACTGGCAGATCCAGAATACAACATCCGACGGTTTTTGGGAGATGTGGGCTGGCAGCCGCTGCGGTCATCACCTTTGAAAACTTTCAGCTGTTCTGGAAGAGCTTTCTGCAGTGGGGACAAAGATGGAGATGAAGAGGAGGCATTTGATGCTCCTTCTCTTTTCTCATTCAGCGATCCTCCTGATGCAGTATGAGGATCTAAGTCCCATTTTTGATCCTTCTTGTTCAGATTGTAGTCAATATCTGAGCCCAGGGTTCGAGATTTTAGAACTGGGATAAAGATGCCATTGCTTCCTTCTGTTGGTGCTTTGTCCTCATCTGAATGGGAATGAAAAAGAGAAAACTGGTGGTGACACCTAAAAGCCACAAATTTACAGCGGTCACAAAAAGTATTTTCACTCTTTAGCCAAAGATAAAAATGTATGAATGTGTTTGTATGATATAACACAATATTAAACCATTTTTAGTAGAATTAATCATTTTGTATACATTCTGTAATTAATTTTTCCCCATAGGCCATGTGTCAGGCTAATATCTTAATTAATTTGTTGATGTAGCAGTTTTTTTTCTTTGATAATAAATAATTTGTTGTTTTTTGTATGTAATGTGTAATGTATCTTTATATAAATATATACTTGTATAAATTTATTATATATTAAAATTGTTTTAAATCTTTTTAGGGAAAAAAAAGAAAAAGCTCCAAAATGATAGCATAGTAAAGTAAGTATACTGTAGATATGGAGATCTATAGCCCCACCTGCTGCCTGAAAGGAACAGAGAGAGTCCATGCTTTTGGATGGCCTTATAGCAGGTTTTTCTGTTTACAAAGAGAGAAAACAAACATAAAACATTGCATGCTATTTGTTATTCTTCTTTACTCTGCACTGAAAAAAGATACTTTGGACTAAATTAAAAGAAAAATATTGTAATGTGTTACAGTAAAATGTATTCGTTTTTCTCAAATTGTAGTTAGTGGTTTAGTTTTGGTTCAAACTTCAAATTGTTATGTAATATTAATATAATATATTTCTTTTCCCAATGCCAAAAACATTCATACAAAGTAAAAAGATTTTCTATTCTTTAGACAGAAAGACCCGAAATGTTACTTTATTGTATTGCTTTTAACTTACTGTAATTAATCATTATTATGGTGATGCCTTTTTAAAATATGCATCATGATTTCTGACTCTAGCAACAAGTAAAAATACTATTTAAGCAAAAAACAAATAAATCTTTTTCTGTATTTGCAGAAACAGACCAATATGAAAATGCATTTAATTAAATGACAGTCATTCAGTGTTTTACCTTAAGCAATACTCATTCTCTAGGTGAAAATAGAGGTTGAACGTCATGATGCTTTGGTCATCTATAGAGCTTTCATCAGACATCAAGAACAACGTTGTTCTATTAGTGTTACTCTGATGTATGATGTACAGTAGGTGGCCCGAAATGTCATGATGTGGCATTTTAAAGTGCCCCTATTATGGGTGATGTAAGGTTCATATTTTGGTTTTGGGAGTCCCCAACAACAGGTTGACATTCATGCAAGGTCAAAAAACACATTCATTGTCTTATAATATGCATTTATTTTTTACCTTACTTGCTTAAGACTCCCAAACGATTCGCTCAACGATTCATTTTTCCAAACCCCTCCTTTGCATGACGCTAATCTGCGGTGATTGGTCCGACTTGTCTTATTTTCATTTCATCGTGCCTGTAATGCCTGATAAAGCAGTGTTTGTGAGCGCAGTGCTGCTTTGTGTACAGCGTTACACTAATTTTTACCGCTCCAACAGCGGCACCTAGTGGCAAAGAATTAATTTGCACCTTTATTTAGACCAATGCGAAAAGACCAACATGTGGGCGGGCAATATGCTAATGTTCATGTTTTAAAAACCACTGGTGTCAATGATTCAGAGTCGACTTTCTTTTGAGAGACAATAACTTTATACACGTGCACTTTCAGATTTAAATCTTTGCAGGATGTTTTCATTCACTTTGTTAGCTGTGTTACACACTGCATGAAAGGTACTTTTCACAAATCCATAATAGTGGCACTTTAATTTCTGGCTGCACCAACTCTTTTGGTTTTCACTTTTTTGGGAACTTTTGTTTCTAGACAATAGAAAGTTTCTTTCTTTCTCTGTCTCTGTCTCTTTCTTACCTGAGGGATTTTGGCCTCTCATAAACACACTCCCATTGCGACTCAGTTTCCCTTTAGAGTCGATTACAGATCGTCCAAGACTGAAGATGGACTTCCACTTCTTAGATTTTCCTGAGAATTTTCTTCTATATTGTGAGAAGGTTAATGCATGTTTGACAGAGTAATGAAAATGTTGAAATGTAAAAAAATTAAATAAAATTAAAAATGTTTTAGATATGTTGTTTTCTGGGTCAAGCAATACTGAATTAAATATTGAGTGTGTGTAGGTTTGCACAAATCACACCTGTTGTCAGAGAGATCTATTACTGTATGATACATTGTAGCAGTGCTGGTATCTGGAAGGCTGTTCTCTCTTTGCCTCTCTCTCATTGCTGGGTGGTTGGGACTAAGAGAGCGAGCCTGCGCCTCTTCGAGACTCATGAGCTTCATGGGGCCACACTGCGTGCTGGCAGGCAAGGTGGCGTACTTCTCCCCACAGGCCATGCTAGGGCCTACAAAACCATAAAAACAAGTTAGATGTATCATGTCTTGAGATTAACATACTGTACACTGCATCACTAAAAGAGACCAAAACCTCATTCTATCAGTATATGAAGAGTTTAGGGAAAAGCCTCCAAGTTGCGTTTGAAATTTTCTTCTAAAATTAGCATTTTTCTCAGGCTCCTATGTTTACGTTCAGTTATTTCACTTTAATGGCAATGAAAAGAACCTATTCATTGCCATTAAAGTTACATTTCTGAACCTACACATAGGTACCTGATAAAAATATAAATAAATAAAATATAACATTTCAAACGGCACTTTTTCTTCATATATAAATGATTAAACAAGTAATGACTGCACACATGTTTCTTAAAGTATTTTAATTCAGTGCTATTTTAGCATTATTACTTTTTATGAATATTTTTGTTTTATATTGTCAGTCTTCGTTTTAATTTTAGTTAGACTTTTAGCAATTTTGTTGTGTATTTGCCTTTTTTGTATTACTATTTAGGTTCAATTTATTTATTTATTTATGTATTTATTTTTGTTGTTGTTTTACAACACCATTTCCAGAAAAGTTGGGACATTTTGTACAATGCAAACAAAACTAAAATCTGTGATTTGTTCATTCTCTTTAACCTCTGATAAACAAAACAGAACAAAAATTCAAATAAAAGATCTCCATTGACCAACTTAATTGTATTTTGTAAATAAATACATTATGATTTTAATAGCTACAACACACTCCAAAAAAGTTGGGACAGAGGCATGTTTACAACTGTGTAACATCAACTTTCCTTTTAATTACACTTTTTAATCACTTCTGAACTGCAAATTTGCAAGTGGAATATTTGCCCAATTTTGCTTGATACAAGATTTCAGCTGCTCAACAGTCTGGTCGTCGTTGTCTGATTCTCCCTTTCATGACGCACCATATATTTTCAATAGCAGACAGATCTGGACTGTAGGCAGGCCAGTCAAGTGCATTCACTCTGTGTTTACGAAATCACACGGTTGTTGCATTTTCAGAATGAAGCTTGGCACTGTCTCGCTCCAGGAAAAGATGTAATTTTGATGGCAGCATATGTCTCTGTACAGTCCCTATATGCCTGTACCAATGGTACCTTCACACATATGCAAGTCATCCATGTCATGGACACTAATGTTCTGGAGCTACTATGACAGATGTTGGCTTGTGCACCTGATAAAAGTCTGGATGGCCCCTGTCTTTGACATGTAGAACTCAATGTCTGTTTTTCCCAAATACAAACTGAAATGTGAACTTGTCTGATCACAGCACACATTTCCACTGGCTTTCAGACCATTCTGAGATGAGCTTGGCCCAGAGAACTTGACAGCTTCTCTGTGTAGAATTGATGTACTGCTTTCTCCTTCCTTAACAGAGATTATGGTCACATTTCTTGATGCAACGATGGACTGTGTTAAGTGGCAATGGTTTTCTGAAGTACTCCTGAGCCCACGTGGCTATATTTAACACAGTAGCATGATGGTTTTTCATGCACTGCCATGTGAGGGTTTGAAGGTTACACACATTCAACAGAGGTTTCCTGCCTTTCCCTCTATGGACTGAGATTTTGTCAGATTCCCTACGGTACGGTAGATGTTGAAAGACCTCAATCCTTTGCAATCTTGCATTGAGAAATATTTTTCAATGGTTCTCATTAAGTTTGGCACAAAGTGGTAAGCCACGACCCATCTTTGCTTGCAGGAGATTTTGGTGGATGCTTGTTTTTTTTATATACCCAATCATGATACCCTCACCTATTACCAATTTACAGCTTACTGTGGAATGTTTCAAAACAGAAAATTCTATAATCTTTTCACTTTTCTTTTGACTCTGTCCCAACTGATTTTTGAAAATCGTTACTTTGTAGTTTTACTACAAACTTTATAAATGTGAAAGAAAATTAACAAATCACAGTTTCTTGGTTTTATTCTTGTTCTTACAAAAATGACCTGACATTTTTGGAAATGGGTTTGTAGTTTACAATTTAAGTTTTAAGTTATTTACAGTTAGAAATTTTAGTGCTTCAAGGTAATCTTATTTCAGTTCTAATTTGTGAATATTTATATTTTTCAGCTTTATTTAAAAAAAAAAACTTTTAGTATTAGTTAATGATCATAAAACTGTTTTCATCATGCAGTATCTACTCAAAATTTTCAAAACACATTGGGTAGAAATGTACTGAATACACCTTCAACACTGTGATCAACAAGTTTGCATGTGTGCGGACATTAGCTGTTTGCTTTTTTTGAATGTAACTTGCCTATTGTTTTGTTGTTACATTTTTGGCTGCAGATCTCATGCTATTGTATACACCCTACTCCAATTCTAAGACCCATTTCCTGACTTTATCATCACAGCTGTCACGAATAGCACAGTCAAACTAATTTTCAAGTTATTATTAATTTATTCAAAGTCCCAGAGTAAAATTTTATTGTGTAGCAGTTCAGAAATTTGACTTGCTTTCATACTAATATCGCACACTTCATTTCTGGTCACCACACTCCTAGGCAGATTTCTAAATAGGAACATGAGTATAAAAGCAGGGCCTAATGCAGGAGCTTTAGGAGGTTGGGCTGAACCAAACACACGTCCCCTGATCAAATCATCACAAACTGTGTAAGACTAGATGGCTTTCCACTGAGCATAAGCTACACTCTGCTCAGCTGTATACTAATTCACCTTAATGATCTTTAATTTACAATTACTGTATATTCTGTTTTGATTTGTACAGCATGGTTACAGAATATGCCCAGATGGTGTACATTAAAAATTAAAACTCTTCTTACTACTATTTCCCTGGTCATTCAAAAATTACAGACTTCACTTTTCAATAAAGTTTTTATGGCTTTTTATGTTTTTTTTAGAGATACAGTGCATTGTCTGTTTACTGTGACTACATTGCTTCAGTTACTTTAATGCGAGCCGTACCTTCTATAGACTTGGACGGCTGAATATCCTGGTTGAAGATTTGCTCAGTGTGGTTGAGAATGAACTCCACAATTGACTGCTGGACCCGCACCTCCAGAAATGCTATATCACCATTGCAGGAGGGCACCTCTACCTCCTTGGAGCTATACCAAAACAAAAAGAGAGCACTTAGAAAATGATTTATGGTGGTAGATAAAATAGTACATTTTTGTGAGGAATTATAGCATGTAGCATGAATGCCTTTAAAGAAAATATCCCATTCATCATCAATAATCAGCAACAGATAAGTATAATAATAGCATGAATATAACAACTTCATAATTGTATATAATTTGACCTTTTGCAAGTTCACTGTAGACTTCACATACAGTATAACCAATTATATGACTAAAATCATGTTTGAGAAGAGAATTATGAAGACAATGGATCTATAAATGGACAACTGGTTTATAAAATGAAAGTAAAAACATTGTAAAACTCACCGAAGTAGATTTGGAGCCCACACCAGGGCAAGATTGCGAGAATGCATGTTGGTTTGGTGACTGAGGGTAGCTAAATGTGCCAAATGTTTGGTGAGGTATTCCAGAGTTCTATAGTCAGACAGACAGACAGATAGATAGACAGATAGAAACAAATCCTTTAATATTTAAACTTATTACTTCCGAGTGATTCTAAATTCACATAATTTCAGGTAAGATTAATGTAGTTGCTTTGAATTAATATTTTTATTACAATAAATTTCAACCATTTCAACCAAAAATTAAGATCTTAGTCATTAACACTTAGACATTTATTTAGTCATTTAGCAGACGCTTTTATCTGAAATCAACTTACAAATGAGGACAATGGAAGCAATCAAAATCAATAAAAGAGCAATGATACGCAAGTGCTAAGTCTCAGTTAGTACACGTAGCAAGGTTTTTTAAAAATTATATAATAAAAAGAAACAGAATAGAAAAAGAATAGAGCACGCTAGTGTTAGAGGCCTTTTTGCTTTTGTTAATTGTATAATAAATAAAAAGAAAATAAATAGATAGAATACAAAAAGAATAGAGAAGCTAGTGTTAGTTTTTTGTTTGTTTGTTTTTAAGAAAACAAGTAGTTCGTAAATGAATAGAGTGCAAGTCTAAAAGGGGCAATTTTTTTTTTGTTTAAGAATATAATTATAATAGAGAGTGCTAGAGTTAGAGGGTCAAATAAAGATGGAAGAGATTTTAGTTTTTAGCCGATTCTTGAAGATGGCTAAGGAATCAGCTGCTCGGATTGAGTTGGGCAGGTCATTCCACCAGGAGGGAACATTTAATTTAAAAGTCTGTGAAAGTGATTTTGTGCCTCTTTGGGATGGCACTATAAAGCGCTGTTCACTTGCAGAACGCAAGCTTCTAGAGGGCACATTATTCTGAAGTAATGAATTTAGGTAAAGGGGTGCAGAGCCAGTGGTGGTTTTGTAGGCAAACATTAATGCCTTGAATTTTATGCGAGCAGCTATTGGTAGCCAGTGCAAATTGATAAACAGAGGTGTGACGTGCATTCTTTTCGGCTCATTAAAAATGTATCTTGCTGCCACAATCTTACTCATTAACACTTTACAATAAAGGCAAATTTATTCATTAACTAACATAAATTAACATTGAACAATATATTTTTTTACAGCATTCATTAGCCTTTGTTAATGTTAGTTAATAAAAATGTTAATATTCATGTTAGTTCAGTAGAATTATTGTTCATTGTTTGTTTGTGTTAAGTAATGTAAACTAATTTGTGAATGATTCGTTCAGGGGTTAATTTCCCAAAAGCATCACTAGCCAACTATAAACTGTTGTGAAGTTTCATTGTTTCCATCATTTTTCCTGAAATCACAGTTCCAATGAACATTTGCAAACAGCATGTGTTGTGTGTGGTTGGAACTAGAGCTCTCGACCTGTGGTTGGAAGCATAGTTTCTGGTCAGCATGAACATGTGGTCTAACATCTGTTAGTTTGTCAAGAGAATGAAAGCACTGTTTTTGTGGAGTGTGCATGTGCTCTTAATGGATGGATGGATGGATGGATGGATGGATGGATGGATAGATAGATAGATAGATAGATAGATAGATAGATAGATAGATAGATAGATAGATAGATAGATAGATAGATAGATAGATAGATAGATAGATAGATAGATGCTTCAAACTTTTACCATTTGTGTTCCACGATAGAAAGTAAATCATGGGAGTGACATGGAATGGCATGTGAGTAAATAAAGAAAGATAAAGTTTACAGAATAACGCCATGGAAGAAATTAACCTCAGTAATGTCAGCTGTACCTCAAGTGTGAAACAGGAAGTTCTTTTATGACACTCCTGATGTTTCGGAGTTGCTCCTGCCCCTCTTTAACTGACATTGCGTCCTTTGAACAAAAATACAAATGGAGGATCGTCAGGTCATTCCACCAGGAGGGAACATTTAATTTAAAAGTCTGTGAAAGTGATTTTGTGCCTCTTTGGGATGGCACTATAAAGCGCTGTTCACTTGCAGAACGCAAGCTTCTAGAGGGCACATTATTCTGAAGTAATGAATTTAGGTAAAGGGGTGCAGAGCCAGTGGTGGTTTTGTAGGCAAACATTAATGCCTTGAATTTTATGCGAGCAGCTATTGGTAGCCAGTGCAAATTGATAAACAGAGGTGTGACGTGCATTCTTTTCGGCTCATTAAAAATGTATCTTGCTGCCACAATCTTACTCATTAACACTTTACAATAAAGGCAAATTTATTCATTAACTAACATAAATTAACATTGAACAATATATTTTTTTACAGCATTCATTAGCCTTTGTTAATGTTAGTTAATAAAAATGTTAATATTCATGTTAGTTCAGTAGAATTATTGTTCATTGTTTGTTTGTGTTAAGTAATGTAAACTAATTTGTGAATGATTCGTTCAGGGGTTAATTTCCCAAAAGCATCACTAGCCAACTATAAACTGTTGTGAAGTTTCATTGTTTCCATCATTTTTCCTGAAATCACAGTTCCAATGAACATTTGCAAACAGCATGTGTTGTGTGTGGTTGGAACTAGAGCTCTCGACCTGTGGTTGGAAGCATAGTTTCTGGTCAGCATGAACATGTGGTCTAACATCTGTTAGTTTGTCAAGAGAATGAAAGCACTGTTTTTGTGGAGTGTGCATGTGCTCTTAATGGATGGATGGATGGATGGATGGATGTGTGGTCTAAAGTTTGTCAAGAGAATGAAAGCACTGTTTTTGTGGAGTGTGCATGTGCTCTTAATGGATGGATGGATGGATGGATGGATAGATAGATAGATAGATAGATAGATAGATAGATAGATAGATAGATAGATAGATAGATAGATAGATAGATAGATAGATA
>NW_015505899.1:348445-353016 GCF_001515645.1 Sinocyclocheilus grahami
TAGATAGATAGATAGATAGATAGATAGATAGATAGATAGATAGATAGATAGATAGATAGATAGATAGATAGATAGATAGATAGATAGATAGATAGATAGATAGATGCTTCAAACTTTTACCATTTGTGTTCCACGATAGAAAGTAAATCATGGGAGTGACATGGAATGGCATGTGAGTAAATAAAGAAAGATAAAGTTTACAGAATAACGCCATGGAAGAAATTAACCTCAGTAATGTCAGCTGTACCTCAAGTGTGAAACAGGAAGTTCTTTTATGACACTCCTGATGTTTCGGAGTTGCTCCTGCCCCTCTTTAACTGACATTGCGTCCTTTGAACAAAAATACAAATGGAGGATCGTTAATTCCTGGATCCATGGGTACATTTTCTTTTAATGTTTTTAAATGTATGTCTATGGATCACTATGGTCACTACAGATTACCTGGAAGCTAATAACTGTCTGAAGCATGGAAGATGGTGGTTGTAGTGGTCCAGATGGAGCTAATCTTAAACTTGTTTACTATTATTTGTACAACTACAGGAAACAACTCAGTTTTATTCAGAGGCTCAAACATAGCAAAAAATAGGCAGTTTGGTGCAGATGCTGATATTTACAGTATATGACCAAAATGTAAAATGAAATTGTGATAGCATGTAATGTAAATCAGTGAGATCTTTATAACAGTATAACTGACTACTTACATAAAATGCACATAAATATCAGTTATTACTATATATTTCCCAATAATATGTCTTAGTAATATGATACTTAAATCTGTAGTAAAATAAATTAATATCCAAATAATCTGAGGGGGGATTAAAAATAACTTTTTTTAAAAAGTAACTTTTTATTTTAAATGCTAGGCTATTGTATTATATGCAATCTGTTATTCTGCTATTCTAGTCTAGTCTAGCCCATCCCTTTTTTTATCTTACAAACTTACTGTAAATTTCTTGTAGAGTTCATAGGTGAGGAGAGGGTTGGGGAGCTCTCTGAAGTACAGCTTACATAAAGAGCCCACGCAGTGGATATCCTGAAGATACACTTCTTTAGTGAGGTCAGGACAGGATTCAGAGCAAAACTCCTGTCTGTATGCACACACATAGAGACACACATTAACTACAAAGAAATGATTGTATAAATTATTCAAGAAAGACAAGTTCAGGTATTATAGGAAACATTTCCTATCATGCAACACTATTGTATGTTTGATATGGTGAGTCTAAAAATCGGCCCACCTGAGTTTTTGAATGTTGGATGTGATTCCTGAGAGTCTGTAGATTCCATCCACAATCCCATGTTTCTCTATGAACTCTGCACATGTCTTCAGAACATAAGGAACTAAACACACGCACACACACACAAAAAAGACAAATTCATGACTGGTTATTCATCAATATAGATCAATTTATTAAAAGAGCAGTTCACCCAAAATGAAACATAAGTGTAAAAAATACAATACCGTTAAAGTATTAGAATGAAAGTTATTTAGCAGTATATATGTCTTGTAAATGAAAAGAAGTAGCATATATGTGCACTACATCCCAAGTCTTCTGATGCCACATGATAAATAAAATAACTAAATAACAGTACCGTCAACAGTGTCATGATCGGTCAAGAGTCCTGAGAACCAGTGGTGTTTGGCAACCTGACACCTCTACATGCACCAAGTTTGAATATAGGGGGCATTAATTAAATTTGGGTGCGCTTTCTTCAGTTTTTCAGTGAATAATTGCTTAAATTTTGATCTCCTCTGACAAAATATATTTTTGTGTGTTCCTCAGAAGGAATAAAGTCATATGAGTTTAGAATAGCACGAGGCTGAGTAAATGATAAACTATTCTTTTAAATTATTGTTTAATGACTGAGTAAAATTATTATATATATATCTACACATGTAAATGTTCAATGATATGATCAGATAAACTCAGATAAAAGAATTGCATGTCCATTTTGAAGTCAACTGGAACAACTGCACTGTAAAATGTAGATATTTTCATGTTTTGTTGTGCTGCAAGTGGCCTAACCCTGCCATTTTTTCCTCAGACTGAGCCAATTCATACAAAAATGAATGGATATTCATATTCCATTTGGCAACATTCCTTCAGTATGCAGAAACAAAAAATTCATAATTTTCCCTACGATATGAATCAGCCTTTGTGCCGTGTGTTTCACAAAAGCATTATTAGCGAAATAGTTAAATGTGTTGTTGCTCCCTGAAACTATATGTACATTCGCAAACAGCATCACAAAGTTGTGTAGATGCAACTACAGGTCTTAGTCTGTGGTTAGAAGCATATTTTCTTGTTAGTATGAGGCGTGGACTTAAATAGATCATGCTCTTGAGTAAAATAAACGTGCTTACATGCAGTGCATTCTATTTCATTCTTAAATTCCATTTAAATATAAATGCATTTCATTCTTTATATTTTAATTCTCAACAATCAGGCTTGTTTTTAAAGAGTGCACATGTGCATAAATGCATAAAGGACCCTGGATTATGCCGTAAGAGAGAACCTGCGATGAGTCAAACATCAAATAATGCAAAATGAAAAAAATAAAAAAGCTACGAAAAAATTGAAGTATAAGTCTCGGATGCCATACAGTAGCGTCTCAGAGAAAACATGTTGTGGACAAATCTGCTGACTGAATGAACCACATGTAAATGAGTAAAATGTATGCAACTGTTAACATGATTAAAAAATTAACAGCTTTCTGTTGTGTAAATGAACTCTAATAATCCAACATTACGTCAATGTACAGGAAACGCACCAAAGGCTATTATTTCAATGATTTCATTATGATCCGACAAACGACCCGAGAAGCATTTGGCTAAAGTACAGGTAATTTATGTTTGGTATGTTGTTGTACTTTGCAAGTCCCAATGAATGTAAGGAGATTTTTTATTTGATGCACTGAATGTGAATGGTTTGGAGTATGATCATTAGTTCCATAGCATAACTTCTCAATAAGCCTGTTTCCACCGCAGGAACTTTCCCCAGGGTCTAGGGACTTTGGGAGTGGTACTCGGTGTGTTTCCGCCGTGGGAACCAGAATCTAAATAAAGTTCCAGGTAAAAATGTGCCCCTCAGAAAGTCCCTGCTCGCGAGGTAGTGCTTTTTCAACGGTCCGGAACTTTCGGGGGTGGAACTTGGGCGCTGAACATGCTGATTGGTTGAGTTCATGCAGCGTTGTATTTCAACCACCATTTATTCACATAATTTTCAAAATATTACTGTTATTGTGTCATGAAATGTAGTTTTAAGAGTATTTCAGGCGAGAATGTAGTTGTTTAAAAGTCAAATCTACAGTTTATTTATAAAGACAGCATCTATTTGAAAATGTGCTTCGCAGATGCGCTTCACATGTGTTCACAAATGTGCTTCACATCTTTGAAGATGTGAGCTCCAGGCGATCAGCGGGCGCTCTGTGTTCATGTATCACGCAGAGAGCAGCCTCAACTCGGCTAATTCTTGTGACATTTGCCACTGGCTCTGATGGCTCTGTAGTGGTTAAACATGAGATTCGTTTTGGGTAAATCTAACAGGCAGTCTTTGGTCTCATGAATCTATTATTTGTAGGGTTGGGTACCGAAACCCGGTACCAATATGGCACCGGTACCTATGTAACCAGTATGTACTAGAACCAAATCAGAACGCAGATTTCGGTGCCTCATTTCGGTGCCGTGCCTGAGCGATCGATTGAAATAGTTGTCCTCTGGTTCTCCGTAACGGATATAAGAAGCATCATCACCGGCACCGCACGTGAAAAATTATTTCCAGACTGAGAAAATGCACGTGAACTCAAAGCTCTAATAATACAAATCTTTGTAGTAACGAGAGTGTCCATGTTGTTTTCACATTCCGACAAAAAGCACAACTCGGGAAATGAGAGCATCCAGTGCAGTAATTGCAGTAATTACACTTGCTCTGATGGCAGCAGCTTCCGTTAACTAAGCTAAACATGCTTAAATTAAAATGCCAAAAGCTAAACTTCCCTTGTATTCACATTTCTACACCTGTTGTCCAACAAAAGAGAACATTATAACCTTTTTACTCCACAACACCAGTCAAATGCTTCCTTTTGTGATCTGATGTGGCTTTTTGTCACAGAATGAGGCAGAAAATATGTTCCATAGGCAAATTTAAAAAGAATGCATTTTTAAAGTAGCAATGGATTATAAATATACTTAATTATTATGAAAATACCAGAGATGGCTTGAATAACACAGATAAACTATATTGTCGCAGTCGAGTGTTTATTGTCTTTGTTTTATCATTCAAAATGTTTATGTTCTGTTTACTCAGTTACAGCTATAATAGCGATGTCTTTGACCATATAAGGGATTTCCTGGAGGGTCATGAGTTCCGCTACTTCTGTGACTGAATATGTGGATTTTCTGTGCGAGGGCGCCCTCTGGCGTCCAGTATGAATGAAACAGACATCATGTGTTTATAGTGCTAATGGCTAATCCATCATTTTTGGGGTAATTTTTTTTTATATAAGTACCAGTTCAGGCACCGTTTAGGCACCGGAACTGTTTTAAAAGTATCGATTTGGCACCGGTATCG
>NW_015505899.1:353845-355697 GCF_001515645.1 Sinocyclocheilus grahami
GAGAGTGTCCATGTTGTTTTCACATTCCGACAAAAAGCACAACTCGGGAAATGAGAGCATCCAGTGCAGTAATTGCAGTAATTACACTTGCTCTGATGGCAGCAGCTTCCGTTAACTAAGCTAAACATGCTTAAATTAAAATGCCAAAAGCTAAACTTCCCTTGTATTCACATTTCTACACCTGTTGTCCAACAAAAGAGAACATTATAACCTTTTTACTCCACAACACCAGTCAAATGCTTCCTTTTGTGATCTGATGTGGCTTTTTGTCACAGAATGAGGCAGAAAATATGTTCCATAGGCAAATTTAAAAAGAATGCATTTTTAAAGTAGCAATGGATTATAAATATACTTAATTATTATGAAAATACCAGAGATGGCTTGAATAACACAGATAAACTATATTGTCGCAGTCGAGAGTTTATTGTCTTTGTTTTATCATTCAAAATGTTTATGTTCTGTTTACTCAGTTACAGCTATAATAGCGATGTCTTTGACCATATAAGGGATTTCCTGGAGGGTCATGAGTTCCGCTACTTCTGTGACTGAATATGTGGCTTTTCTGTGCGAGGGCGCCCTCTGGCGTCCAGTATGAATGAAACAGACATCATGTGTTTATAGTGCTAATGGCTAATCCATCATTTTTGGGGTAATTTTTTTTTATATAAGTACCAGTTCAGGCACCGTTTAGGCACCGGAACTGTTTTAAAAGTATCGATTTGGCACCGGTATCGGAAAAAACCCAAACGATACCCAACCCTAATTTTTTGTTCCAGGTCATATCATTTTGGCTGAGCACAAAGTTATGTTTAATAACTTTATATATTTATATATAAATGTATATATATTTATAACTTTATTAAAATCAAAACGAAAAGAGGCAGTGGTGTTTGCTTTCATATTTCGTCTTATTGTAAATTCAGTGAGGAAAATTGCAGTAGCCAAGGTGAGCTGACTGATGTTATCAAGTACGCTGCTGTTCCATTTGCAGAATTACCGGACTTGCGTCGTTCCGTCGCCGGGAGTTCACACTCCCGAGTCGAACTTGCGAAGTCCAAGCTAGCAAGGATGCAAGTCCGAAATTTGCATACTTGGTATTTGGAAACGGCCCTGGACTGGGAGTGATTTGGCCCAATTTTGGTGAAGACTCAATGACCTTTATGAAAAAGTATTTTTTTATGAAAATTTAAAAAGACTGCTTTCTAACTGTGCAAAATTTCACAAATCCAGTTGCAACTGACTTGCATTTACAATTGGCATACAAGAATAGCCTATATAGCTATACACAATTAATATGTATAAGATATCTCAGATTATTTGGAAGCATTTGGGGAACAGTATTTCATAATACAGAGTAATATAGAACAGCTATAAATCTGTAACTGTTGATTATAGAATCTGAGCAGAGTTGTTGAAAAACTCTAGATGAGACGCATTCAGAGGCGGACAGTAACTAAGTACATTTACTTGAGTATTGTACTTAAGTACACTTTTTGAGTATCGGTACTTTACTTGAGTATTATTTCTTCTGGGAACTTATGACTTTAACTTCACTACGTTTGAAATACAAATATTGTACTTTTCACTCCACTACATTTCTATCAAGGTCCTCGAAGTAGAAAGTCATTACTATGTATCAGCTTTGAAAGTCAGTGGGTGATTTTTTTCTTCTCTAAAACTTGACTTTCTTTTTTTCAGACAGTTTATCAGTAATCACTCTTGTAGGGCATGAAATGATTTTCCAGCATTTTTTGAACACTGACCAGCTGCAAATGTGATATTTATTTACAACAATTCAATAATAAGAAGTTCATATTGTGGTATATATTAGACACAATATTGTCTGATTTTT
>NW_015505899.1:355709-414370 GCF_001515645.1 Sinocyclocheilus grahami
CCAAAATTTTCTTCAGTTAAACAAGGAGAAAACTGAAGTCATTGCATTTTAAAACAAAGATGAAGTTCTCAAGGTGAATGCATACTCTAGGGGTCAAACAACTAAAAATCAAGTCAAGAATCATCGTGTGATTCTGGAGACAGACCTTAGTTTCAGTAGTCATGTCAAAGCTGTAGCTAAATCAGCATACTATCATCTCAAAAAACATTGCTAGAATTATGTTTTGTTTCCAGTCAAGACTTGGAGAAACTTGTTCATGCTTTTATTACCAGCAGGGTAGACTATTGTAATGATCTTCTCACCGGCCTTCCCAAGAAGACCATTAGACAGCTGCAGCTCATCCAGTACGCTGCTGCCAGGATTCTGACTAGAACCAGGAAATCTGAGCATATCACACCAGTCCTCAGGTCCTTACACTGGCTTCCAGTTACATTTAGGATTGATTTTAAAGTACTTTTACTCGTTTATAAATCACTCAATGGCCTAGGACCTAAATACATTGCAGATATGTTCACTGAATATAAACCTAACAGACCACTCAGATCATTAGGATCGAGTCAGTTAGAAATACCAAGGGTTCACACAAAACAAGACGAATCTGCTTTTAGCTATTTTGCCGCCCGCAGTTGGAATCAGCTTCCAGAAGAGATCAGATGTGCTAAAACATGAGTCACATTTAAATGCAGACTCAGAACTCATCTGTTTAGCTGTGCATTTATTGAATGAGCACTGTGCAATGTCCGAACTGATTGCACTGTATTTTATGTATGTATTATCATTTTCTATTTTTTACTGTATTAAATTCATTTAAAAAAAATTTTAAATCATCTTCAAAGTGTTTAAATTCCTTGTTTTATTTTTTTTATTATTATTTTACTTTATTTTATGTAAAGCACTTTGAATTACCATTGTGTACGAAATGTGCTATATAAATAAACTTGCCTTGCCTAAATTCATAGATCTGTGCACGCACTGTCAGAGCTGTGTGAGATCTCTACCATCCTGCTTTTGTGGGGGTGTTAAATATTTATTTATTTATGTTTTGTTTTTTTCCCCATAGGTTTTTAACATTCTAAAAGCTCTTTATTATTAAATTACATTTACATTTACATTACATTTAGTCATTTAGCAAACGCTTTTATCCAAAGCGACTTACAAATAAGGACAATAGAAGCAATCAAAACTAACAAAAGAGCAACAATATACAGTATAAGTGAAAATGCCAAGTCTCGGTTAGCCTAACGCAGTACACATAGCAAGGTGTGTGTGTGTGTGTGTGTGTATATATATATATATATATAATAAACACACGTATACACACACACACACACACACACAAAGAAAAACAAGTAGATAGGGGGTGTTAAATATTTATTTATTTATTTTTGTTTAGGTTTTTTTCCCCATAAGTTTTTAACATTCTAAAAGCTTTTTATTCCAAAGATACTACAACCTAGTCAGTGTATTCAGTAGGTGTAATGTATTCTAAGTTGCTTCAGAAGTATTGCAAGTATTACATACAACATTAAAACAGTGCATTGACATAAAAAAAGGAAATTTACTTTTGCTACTTAAGTACTTTTAAAAGCAAGTACTTCTGTACTTTTACTTAAATAAAAAAAATGTCTTTACAACTTTTACTTGTAATGGAGTAATATTTGACCAGCAGTATCTGTACTTTCACTCAAGTAATGGAGTTGAGTACTTTGTCTGCCTCTGGACACATTTGAGATTGTCTTTGTGTGACAATTGAAAAAGAAAAGGACAATAAAAACCAAATCCCTTTACCCTAAAGGTAATACTTTGAAGCAAATATCAATTTTATGTACCCAGGAGCAAAATAAAGACTTTTTGAACAAACCGAAAATTTGAACTTCTTTTCTATGATATTTCTTAAAGTTCCGTATCATACAGAAAGTTATCAATTGTTATATATTATCGCAAAATATGAAACTTATTTACTAAAGTCTGTGTTCTTTGTGCATTAACCTTTTAAATAATATGTATGCACATTTCTGTTCTCTCTTTGCAACAGTAGTCTTTCATGTAGACTACAGTACTATTACACCATCCTTCCTTTATCCTGTCAGGCCGCTTATTGTGGAGAAGGTGGGCCAGGGCAGGAAGTTAAAAATGGTTTGTTTGTTTCAGAGGAAACCTGACACACCCAGGCCTTGCAGCTGGTATTACTTATGACACTTCCTCTTATTCTAAAAGGCCTTTGGAAAGTTCCCACCCAACTTCATCACTTCCTTACCATACCTTCAGCTTAAAGATATCTTTAAGCTTTAGATTTATTTGTTATTTATGTTTAGGTTTAGACATAATCACAATGAGCTACCGTTTTTAAGGTATTTCACAACAGCCTATACATTGTTAACCCTGATGTTTATCACTTTAAATTAGCCTACTTGCTTCTTTCTACCATGGAAGATATATGAAGAAATTGCATTCCATGCCATGAAACTAAAGAAAAGGAAAACGGACTATTTGAGCTTAGGGCCTCACTGTATACGGTATAATGTACATCCATCCATCTATCCATTTTCCAATCAGCTTATTTCCCTAATCAAACACGGTGATATCAGTAGTTTCTCTGGTAGGGCTGTGTCATGACATCACAGCATGTAAGGACTAATGAGGTTTGATGTTATCAATGCAATGTCATTTGATTTGATTTTAAAGCGAATAATCGAATATTGACCTGTTTGTCAGACAAAGTCATTTTATAAATTCAGAAACCATTGGAGCTGTATGGATTACTTTAGCGCTACCCTTGTGTCCTTTTTGGACCTCGAAACTTTAGACCCTATTGACTTTCACTGTATGGACAAAAACAGATATTTGTGATTAAATTATTATTATTTTGCAGAAATATTCCTTTAAATTAAAGAGATTAATTTAGGATACATTGGCACTATTTTTTTTTCCATTTTCCAACAACCAAGGGGTTCCATTTTTTGTGGAACTCTGTTGGAAGAGTATGGAAGAGTAATTCTTAGCCACTGTTGAATTAAATTTCACCCATTTTTACTATTATCAATTATTATTATTTTATTATCATCTTGCCTACTTGAGCACTATGTATCAGAGCATGTGCACGAAACACTAGGCCACAGCAGATACTTAATTTTAGTATTTATTGGAGATGTTCAATAAAATTTTGCTCTCATAAAATGTTACTGGATTTCAGAAAAGAGTGTTTCTCTTGCTTGGTAGATGTGGACATGTACAGTAAATAGAGTAGTAGTCTCAATTCTAAATTACAAGGCACCACTGAGTCGTAGTCCATTTGCAAAAGAAATGAAAGTAGGTTAATACAACTGCTTCACTATAAAAAAAATTATTCCTACTAATTTAAAGTAATGAAATAGCCCTCTCGCTGTAGGAAACAACATTGGAAGCACATTATTTTACAGTCCTGTACTGCATGTACATATTATGTACTTATTATAGCTTTTACAATAACTGGGTAATAATTAGGTAACCCGAAAATTACCCCTAAACCTAACCCTACCTCATGTAGGTACCTTATACTACCCAGTATTTTCTTGGATAAAACACTGTACTGTAGGTTTACACTTTATTTTAAGGTGTCCTTGTAACAGTGTAATTATACATTTAAGTACTGACTCATTTGAATTAACTACATGTGCTTTCTATATGGTTAGGATTAGGGTTTGTTTTAGGGTTACTTGCATGTAACTATGCATAATTTATTGTTATTATAATAGTAAGTACATGTAACGTGTAATAAGGACACCTTAAAATAAAGTGTTAGCAAATAAAGTGTAACCAAAACATTAGCAGTCAGCGCCTCTGAACCAATAAACCATCCAGAATCTGAGGAAGTCTACCCTTATTAGGCCCAATCCCAATTCTACCCCTTAGCCCTTCCCCTCTCCCCTACCCCTCCGTTTCGCGCGTTCACGTGAAGGGGTAAGGGTGTCTCGATTCTCTTTTGGTTGGAGGGGCAGGGGTAAGGGGGAGAGCCAGATAGCCCTTCAAACAAAGATTTTTCGGGACCACACTTCAAACGAAGGGGTATGAATTATCTTAGTGTAAACCGGCTTAAGCGGCAACATGGCTGCCCGAGCGAACAAAAAGACACATAAATGTAAGCATTTTTGGCATTAATAAAGATTTTAACGAAAAAGTAATCATTTGTTTTATGTTACATTCAATCGTGAGTTCATATTTACAGTCATGTTACTCAGAGAAATGTTTGCAAAAAATCGCTAAAGTTTGCTATCATTACAGACTGCACGATATATGCCACAACATATTTTCATGTCTGATCAGGGCAATAACCACCATAGACATTGAGGGGGGCTAGTCCCCCCAATAATTATAAATCGCTAAACCCTTCAAATATTGCCAATTCGAGAGCGAGAGAGAGATGAAAGTTGCGTGTATGCGCGTCTCTCTTTTTAGAGTGAGTTTACTTCAAAAACAGCAATCTTGTTGCTGGAAAATATAATGTAGTGATTCAGTATTTAAACTGTTATTAATAAAAGTCGTGGGGCAGCGTTGACAAGTTTCTGTGCTCCTGGTTGTGTGAGCTGCGCGGTCTCTGATATATGTGTGTGTGTGTGTGTCAGTAAGCAGCACATTAAAATTGAACGGTAATTAAAGGCTCTAATGCACACCAGCACACCAGCATAGGTGTGTGTATTGTAGGAGCTAGATGATGTATGATGATGTGTGACGTATAGTAGTGGTGTCCCAATTCTTAGGGGAATATTTTCACCCCTACCCCTTGACACTCTGTTTCAAGGAACAAGGGGAAGGGGTAGGCGGAGGGGTAGGGAAAGGGGAAGGGGTATAATATAGAATTGGGATTGGGCCTAAGTACATGTAACGTGTAACAAGAACCCCTTAAAATAAAGTGTTACCAAATAAAGTGTAACCAAAACATTAGCAGTCAGCGCCTCTGAACCAATAAACCATCCAGAATCTGAGGAAATCTACCTTTATTAAATCTACCCTTATCTAAAAGCTGAAGCACAAAGCTTTCTTCTAAATGAATCATAAATGAATCATAGAGATTTATATAAAAGCACTTTCATAAAGTACTTTTCATTATCAATCAGTTGTAACTACAGAGAGATCAGTCTTGTGTAATTGAAACTCCTCACATACATAGCACACACAATACAGTACATCCTTCAGCAAAAGCATAACATTGTTTAAAAGAAAATTAAACAAAGCAAAAAACATTAAAGAAATGTTAAAGAAAGTAGAAGAAAAAATGGGAGATTTAGGGAAAACCCAGATAATTTCCTATTCAGAAATTCTGCTTGGGACGTAGTGTTGACCTCCAACAGGATGGATGAATGAATGATTGTTCTCTGAGACGAAGACGACTGAGAAAAGCTCTCATTTTGACTTGCCGGCAGAGATGTTTTCCAGGTACTGGTAAATTCTGCTTCAGTTTAGTAAGATGCTGACATGAATATCTTGCTGAAAACACTATCATATTTTTGGATGCCAGTCTTCATATGCCAAGATTGGTTTGTTGTCTACACATGGCTTCTTTAGCATGCCAATCGTAGAAATGCATAGAATAAGCAGGCCTTTCAGCACGGTGAATTTATTCAAAATGTATTCTGACTTTACAACTCCTGAAAGTGTTTTTGGAAACACGGTTTAACATCACACAATGGGGTTAATGTTCATATAATGTATAAAAGCTGCCAGTGAGTAAACCAAAGGTGTCCCAAGATGTTTAAGTAATGGAGGAAAATCAATTGTTTAACTGGCTTAATTGTTTCTTTTTAAATAACTGATTTGTCACAATAAAGAATTATGTCAAACTTAATAGTAAATGTTAAAAGCAGTGTTTTCTTAGTTTTAAAACAAACAGTATTAGGATATTTTAAAATAATATACTTTTACTGAAGAAAATGAAAAGAAAATGAATCAAATTCTTTCTGAAAAATATTTTGAGAGCATTTATGGTAATTCTGTCTGTCGCAATGATGAAAACGTGAGCATACATTATCTAAAACAAAAGTCTGTTTCACAGTTAGAGGCTTCAGATGAACTTGGTTAAGTCACATGGATCTGTCAAACTATGGGTGGCATCGCACTGTTTTGAGATCAGTATT
Organism: Sinocyclocheilus grahami; assembly: GCF_001515645.1. NCBI lineage: Eukaryota > Metazoa > Chordata > Actinopteri > Cypriniformes > Cyprinidae > Sinocyclocheilus > Sinocyclocheilus grahami. The sequence goes on from NW_015505899.1 coordinate 361,820, forward strand.
GTGTTGTCTCTTGTAACGTTAAGGCTTAGGGTATGGAGTGGAAAAGCTGCATAAAGATATGATCCACATGCTGTTGCGGTTGATATCCATCAAAATTCATAATCTTAACACACTTTGGAACTTATGTTGGGAACAATGGTTTATCAGAATACTGAATTTATTGTGATACTCTCAATAACACACACTCACTTTGAGATGAACTGTTGCTTTTTAGTTACCTTGAATGAGCTCCTTACTTTTTTGATGATATTTCATAAACAGTATGTCGGCATTTACCATGAACAGTATATCTTTAAAATCTAGTCCTCCCCGTTTCTCCTCCTCTTTTCCCCCTTCCTCTTCCTCTGAACATTTCCTTTGCTCTTGATTTTCTTTTAAGGCTTCATGTGTATTTGGTAAATCAGAGCGCTACATAAATAGTCAGGCTAAGATTACATTCAGATTTATTTCCAAGTGGAGATTTATTAGACAACACCTAAGAGTTAAAGTAGCACGTTTTAAGCAAGAGGATAAGCATCCACCATTACATAAAGTATCTTCTGTCTCAATAGCACAAAAAACATAGACGCAGCACTGGAAATGGGTGTTGGTTTATTACACGTAGCTAATGTTTACGCAGAGGCCCAGGCTGCTGCTCTGGTGTGGGTTCGTAATAAAGTAAACTTATTATGACTGCTGGGGCTTTGAAAGAAGGGGCAGCCGTTATATGAATGGCAAGAGGAGGAGTGAGTATGGAAAAGAGGAATTTACCGTCTTGTCCTGAAGTCTGCAGATGATCAGTCAGGTCACAGCCGAATGCATTTTCAGTTCCTTTCCTTTTGGACTTCAGCTTGGCAGCCTTATTCTTCATCAGGCTTCAGTAACTTATCCAGATCAGAGCAAATACACCTTCAAATCAACCATTGGCCCCACAACGCATGGGATGGGAAGTGGGAAATGTGGTCAAAGTTAAAAAAAAAAGAACCCCCCCAAATCAGGAAGTCCACGGTGTTAAGCAAAAGAAATCATCCACTCACATCTTGACCGAGCCACCAAAGAGCTGGTGTGGGCGAAGAATTCTGGAGCGCGGTACACGCCCAACGTCACTTCATCATCAGGGTCTCTCCTCCCTCGTGCCCTTGTACAGACCGTGAGGTGAGAGTCTGTGTGGCGTCTGACGGGAAAGGTTACGACACAAAGCCTCTGTTCCACCAGGAAGACAGTTTCCTGTTCTCTGTCTATCTATCTATCTATCTATCTATGCTTTTTGCTCCACGTTGTTTAGGAGGTCATCGTGCTGCTGTTGAGTGGAGGCTTGAAATGTCAGAACTTTTTGCAAAAGGGAGGGCAGAGGAGCGAGGGGAGGGGAGAGGAATAAGTGCCTGCTTTTTCTTCACCAGTTTGGACATTACTGAACCCCTTTCACCCAACCCCCCCAACCCCGCTTTTTCTCTTCCTCCCTCCTTTTTTCCCTTTTTTGTGACCATGGCTCCAACAGGAAACCTGCTCTCTGCCTTCCTGAATGCTTCCAGAATACACAATTTCCTGTAAAGGGAACCTTGTTTGGAAAACAAAAACAGACATAGAGAAGGACGTCAGGGAGAGAGAAAGGCAGAAAGAGATAGACAGAGAGGACGCTGAAAAATCTGGAGAACAGGGTAGATGAGAGAGAGGAAAACACAAGGTTCCCGTTAACCATGGCTTGTTAGCCATTTTGAAAGTTTCTTCAACTGCAGGCACTTTTATGCGCAGGGGCTGATTATTATTCAAACTAACAGATTCCATTTTCCAGATTTTTGTTTTGTTTTTGTATAAATGTCACATTAAAACAGTCTTGCAAACTTTTTTTTTTAAACATACTTACATCGTTTTATTTTTCAAAAACCTTACTTATTGCTTTATCTTTGTCCCAGACTTTCAGCATTAACATGTAAAATCCATCCTACCATTTCGATATTTATCGTATGAAAATAATTTTATATATGTTTTTTTACAGTTTGCTCCCTCAGTATGATGCCCATCATGGTCACCATTTTAGCCTCTTACAAGTTATTTTCAAAAGTTAGTGTACTTGGTCTTAGTGTACAAGGAGTCAAATATATCAATGAACAACATACTTGAGATGAAAAATGAGATGTGATGTTTGAAAAAAAAAGAGAAAGTATATATTTGTGAGAAGAATCGTTTTATTGTAAATCACAACCATGTTGTCAAATAATTAAAAATGTTTAAAAAATATTATTTGTGTGTAAAATTTTAGCTGCTCAGAAGAAAAAAAAACATCAGTGTAAAAGAAATGAGTGTGACAGCTAGCATGGAGTCATTTCGCTGTGATCTAAGAGGAAGGAAGTATGAAGGATCGAGGACAGTATATGCTCACACATTTGGCCATGGAAGCATAAGCAGTAACCTTGACATAATAAGCACAAAAGAGCCACCAAATATAGGAGAATCTGTCTTCTACAATGTTAAAACAGATTCTACATCCAAAAGGCTCATTCTTTGGTGCCATTGGTGCAATACAATTTTAGGAGGTATTCATTTATAAAGGTTGTTGCAAAACTTTCATGGTCCAAAGTAACAGGGCAGATTCTAAACTTTTCAAACCCCAATAGTTTTTTTGTTGTTGTTTTTTTTGCATAGCAGAAGACAAGCCTCGTTTAACTTCACTTTGATTGAATGTGCACAGATATTGTGTTACTGTCTTTCTCTATAGGCAGTAACACAATATCTGTACACAGTTCTGCTTCAGATGAAAATGTTCTCCATACAGAATAGTGACGGAAGATAAGGTTACCTTCTGAGCAGTTTTGTTGGTAATGTACACTGCTGCTCAATGGTTTGATGTTAGTGAAATTGTAAAACAAAACAAAAAGCAGTAAAAACAGTAATATTGTGAAATATTAGTACATTTTTAAATAACTGTTCTCTATTTTAAAATATTAAAATGTAATTTATTCCTTCAATACAAAGTTGAATTTTCAGCATATTTAGTGTCGCATGATCCTTCAGCAATTATTCTAATTTGCTGATTGGAACATTTATTATTATTATCATTATCACAGTTGAAAATGGTTGCTGCATAAAATTTTGTGGAAACACAATACGTTTTCCCCCCCTCAAGATTCTTTGATAGAAAGTTCAAAAGAACATTTATTTGAAATAGATTTTTTTGTAACATTATAAAGTGTTTACTGTTACTTTTGACCAATTTAATATATCTTTGCTAAATAAAATAAGCAATTACTTAAAATCTTACTTGATTGTTAATAAATAATCGTTGTAAAAAAGGAAATATGCTTCTATCTGTCCTTGATACATTACAAATGCTGTTTTATCAATAATCCACATTTCTTCTAATGGCTTTTCCTAAGCAGATACAGGAAAAGTCAGATCACTGATTAAAGTGTTTAGAGCATTAGAACAGACACTTTTTTGTGTCTAGTCACCATGTGCTAAAGGTTGTTCTTCTTTCTATAGGGGAATCCTGCCTCATGTGACAGAAGCCAACAAAGGGCGAATTCAATCGAATGCCTGTTAGACAATCTCAGTCCATGATGTAATAGAGTGCAAAACTGCCCACTTTTTCAGTGGCCTTGGTTCCATCAGTGTTTTCCCATTCATTTTCTCCATGGCAATTTAATAACAAACTCTTTAAGAGTGTAGAGAGACTGGAGAGCTTTATGGAAGCGGACAATCACTGCTACAGTACACTCTTTTGCCAAATTCCAGAAATCAAAAGTAAGTACAGAGGATGCATGAAATAACCTGAATGTGTTTTTGATACTGAGAAAGCATTGGTTGCAACCTTGTGCTCATAATTTACTCTGAAGAATGTGGGAAACAGAGCAGTTCTGGGGCACTATTGACTTCCATAGTATTTTTTTCTCCTACTATGGAAGTCAATGGTGCCCCAAAACAGCCTGGTTACAAACTTTCTTCAAAATATCTCCCTTTCTGTTCGGCAGAACAAAGAAATTTATACGGATTTGGAACTACTTGAGGGTGAGTAAATGATGACAGAATTTTCATTTTTGGGTGAACTATCCCTTTAAATTTTATAATCCATATTAATATTACAGTAAATGACACTAGGGGGAGTAGTATTGCCTCTGCAAATAAATCTAACTTTTTTTCCCCCAGGGCTGGACATGATGGAAGCATGGAACCATCTCAACCCATAGTATGTGTTTTTAATCAAATAATTTAGGAATAATAATTATTATTATTATCATCATCATCATCATCATCATCATTTAACTAATGTATCCATTTGATCTTTTACAAAAAGATTGCATGGTTGGCATTCTAAGGGGTTTAGGCCTCCTTTTTCTAAGAAACTGCTTATTGTATTCAAATAATGTTTGTTTGAAAAAATATTATTTTTAAATAATGTTTATTCCTTCCTATAAAGTTAAAGAGCTTGGAGACCACACTTTTCATAACTGAGGAAGTAACATCCAGGGCTAGGAAATCATACACTGATCTTGACAGAGAATTGATTGATTGATTGATTGATTGACTATCCCTTTAAATTTTATAATCCATATTAATATTACAGTAAATGACACTAGGGGGAGTAGTATTGCCTCTGCAAATAAATCTAACTTTTTTTCCCCCAGGGCTGGACATGATGGAAGCATGGAACCATCTCAACCCATAGTATGTGTTTTTAATCAAATAATTTAGGAATAATAATTATTATCATCATCATCATCATCATCATCATCATCATCATTTAACTAATGTATCCATTTGATCTTTTACAAAAAGATTGCATGGTTGGCATTCTAAGGGGTTTAGGCCTCCTTTTTCTAAGAAACTGCTTATTGTATTCAAATAATGTTTGTTTGAAAAAATATTATTTTTAAATAATGTTTATTCCTTCCTATAAAGTTAAAGAGCTTGGAGACCACACTTTTCATAACTGAGGAAGTAACATCCAGGGCTAGGAAATCATACACTGATCTTGACAGAGAATTGATTGATTGATTGATTGATTGATTGATTGGTTGCAGAATTGGATTTGATTTGATTGGCATGTTCAATTGTATAAAATGCCTTAAATAAATGTATAAATAATATAAAACTTTCTTCTGGTCTGCATGGGTTTCCTCCAGGTATTCAGTTCCCCCAACAGTCCAAGCATTGTAGAATATACTCAGGGGTAACGTAACAGGGGTCAGGTTAGGACGCTTTCAAGAGCCCTAATCAGAGAGGGGGCCCAACGCGATTTCTATATTGGGGGGTGGGGGGGGGGGGTTCAGAAACCATAGTGGTGCACCTGAATCCACTTGTCTGTCCATCATTACCAGGGGATTTGTTCTCTTTCAATTTTGCATTATTTTAATCTAATTTAAAGCTATTACATAAGTACCAGAATTTAGTATGTTCTTTAACTGATTTTACAAAGCTTTTTGCAATTTCTGTTAGAGGGAATGTGTGACTGGTGGACAGGTTCCCATAAAAATTATATATCCACCTTTTTCTTCCCGTAAAAATGGGCACGGCCATTTGTAAATTCTATGGGTCTAGCTTCCGGTCTCATCCACATCCAGCTATTTTTAGCTGTACAAAACACTTGGTTTTGCTGCTTGATATTGAAAATTAATCTCAATGATTAATTGAGCACACTGGTTTGTAGTGCAAACAGTTTGACCATTTATAGCATTGTTATTCTTCTCGTTATTTCCCTTTAGTGGCTAATGAACCGGAAGTCCTGCCCATATGCATACTTCCGCATTGAATGAAAAAGGTGCATAAAATATATATTTTTTATATTTTAATTGATTTCCCCATCTATTTTAAGTTTGACAAAAGAACTAGATTCATATTTTTTCAAATTTATGGAAGTATTTTTCCCCATTTTCTAACAATGTCTTTCTTTCATTATCCTTCCACACAAAGGCTTCCATTGTAGTTTATGCAACATGTTATCAGATTAGGTCAGTGTCTGCAGAAGATAGTTGGATAATTTAATCAATAATTCTCTCTATCCTATTTTTTCCCCCCTAACCAGCATTTTCCTTACCATTTTTATAGCTAATAATCTCAACTGTATTCTTTCATTAGCTCCCAGTAGCCTATCTCCCATAGCCTTTTTCTATACAGGCTTTACTCCAGTGTTGAAAACCACTGAAGAACCACACTGTCTGCCACAGCACAGTAAAGATCACAGTACCAAACGTGTTTATGAGCTGGCGGCCACCAAAAGTGAAGATAAACGGCTGCCAGTGAGAGGCGCAAGTCTGCTTGAAAATTGGATTACTGTCATTCTGGCGCCTCAGTTTGGTTCCTTTGGTCCTAAATGATGAACAATGTCTACATCCATTGCCAATCTGGCCTGGTTACATTTATCTTCTAATTCCTTTTACCTTTCATTTGTTTCTCGTGCTTTCACAACTTTTATATCAGATTTTTAAGGCAAAGTCTGGTGAGCAATTTAAAATGTAAATAATACTGACAGTGTTATTCTTGACAATTTCCTCCAGACCATCAGCTCTCTTTTATATGATCTGACTCACAATGTTGTTTTGAATCTCAAGAAATTAGTTCTTTTTTGCCTGGGCTTTGGGCTTTTCAATGGCCTCGGTGTTCTTGGCACAGCTCTGTTTGAAATGTTACAGGTATTTCACTAGTCAGTTGGAAAATGAGGCAACACAGTTTGCTCCATGATGCAGTAGCTTCACAAAAACTTGATCAAGTTCCCAAACAATGCAAAAATTCATGTACAGTATATAATTTAGTCAACAAGGTGTAATTTGATATTTAACTTGCGAAGAGTGCTGCCAAAACAGCTCTGATATCAAGGCATATACTCCACAAGCCCTCTGAATGTGTCCTGTGGTATCTGGCACAAAGACATGAGCAGCAGATCCTTCAAGTCATGCAAGTTGTGAGGTGAGGCCTCCATGGATCGGATTTGTTGGTCCAGCACATCCCATAGATACTCAATTGGATTGAGATTTGGGAAAATGAACTTGTTGTCATGTTCCTCAAATCATTTCTGAACTATTTTTGCAGTGTGGTACTTCATCCAGCTGAAAGAGGTCACTGCCATCAGAGAACACTGTTGCCGTGAAGGGTGTACGTTTTCAGCAAATATTTTAGGTAGGTGGTACATGTCAAAGTGACATCCACATGAATGGCAGGACTCAAGGATTCCCAGCAGAACATTGTCCAGAGCAAAACACTGCGCTACAGAAGCTCTTCTAAGTGATCGGACCAGCCTTCACACCCATTACTTTGAGATAATTTAATAATGTAAAAAGCATTACATTACTTTGAGATACAGATACTTTAAATTTAAGATAAATTATTTAAATCATGGCCATCCACAAAACTATTGCCTGTAGTGACTAGTAAATATGCTTAGATCATATATTACAGCCAAAATCTCTATGCAACATTTTTGAAAAAAAGATGTCAAACTACATATAATATAGTTTTCTTTTTTAAAATCTCAATTTCAAGGGAGCTGGCTCAGATAGAGCTATTCAGTGTTTTTATGTAAATACATCTCCTGTGGTAATTTTATGGTAGCTAGCAGTTTTTGTCTGATAGTTTCTATTCCACAGAACATAGGATTTCTGCCCTTTGATTGCTTTACAAAAACTAATGGGATACTAATGTGTACCCTATTCATGCCATGTTCTCATTAATATTTACAAACTTTTGTCCATTATTTCTGCACAGTATAAAATACATGTTCACAGTTACAACACCCAAATCTTTAAAAAAAAAATTAAAAGTCTGAAGAAAAACCGAGGAAAGAAGCTTTTTTTTCTGGGATTCATAGAAAATGTCACTTAATAGATCCTCATGCACTATACTTTTTGTTTTTAGTGTTTTGTTGTAGGAAAAAGAGCTCTTATAGTTCTGTCCTCATACTCAACAATTAGCAGGTTTGATGAGATGACCATGTTGTGTTGAAATGCAACTTATCAAGATCAATTTCTAGTCAAACTTTGTTTCTGAAAAGCTTCTATATGAATTGTACTAAGAGTTTATAATATAAACAAAATTTTTCTTAAATATATACATGCATGTATATGTAATTATAGATACAGAATAAATATACACAGCACACACACATATATTATGTCAACAAAATCTTTTTTTTTGGATGCGATAAATCGCAATTAATTGTTTGACAACACTAATTTTGTGACATTATGATGAGCCTGCCTTTGCAGAATCAGATCAATGCCTACTTTTGCATCATTGTGTCTTTGGCCCTGTCCACTGGAGCGTTAAGTGAGATGAGAAGGAGAAATCAATACAGCATAACTGGACTAAAAATAACATCACCTTCCCAAAGGTATTTAGGTGCCACGCAAACCACACAATTTCATAAATGCGAATCAATACTTTTCACGATTAGTTAATCTAAATAGCTGTAATAGTAAAAACGTAGCAAGTTTTCGAGCTCCAAATGTAATACTTATTTCGGTAACACTTTAGAATAAGGAACACATTCACTATTATTTCAGAGTTTTCCCTTAATAAACTCATAATTTGCTACTCATTAATAGTTAGTGAGGTAGTTGTTAAATTTAGGTGTGGGCTAGGATTAAAGGATCTAAAATATGGTAATGAAAAATAAGGCATTCATTTGTGCTTTATAAGTACCTATAAACAGCCAGTATGCTAGTAATATGCATGCTAATATGCAACTATTTAATATTAAGAACTGACCCTTAAAATAAAGTGTTACCCTTATTTCATATGCACAGATGTTAGCCAACCATAGCCGTGAGCGTTTACAGTGAAGTCTAACTCAAAACACTCAGTTTTGGAGTTAATTCCCCTTTAACACTTAAGAATAGAATTGCCGACTGTTATAATGGAGTAGCATCTTTACATATATACTTTGGAATTAAGCATCAATGCCCACACTATTGCACATGAGGATCTGTTTTAAAAAGTCTGGATTATGACAAACTAAAAGAAAACCTCTGAAACGCTTAACTACATTTTCAGAGAGGTGTTTGTGTTGTACATCACAGAAGATAACGCTAGCATGTGTCAAATTTATTTGAGGTGAAAACTGGTTAATTTTGAGCTTCCCTTTTTAAAATCCTCATTGTGTCAATGTCACAGAACGCAACATTTCCTCACACCTACAGTATATCGATGACTCCTCTCCGTGTCTCATAATTATTCATAAGAATGCATGTGCTCATTCTATAAGAACAAACTTCTCTTCATTATTCATGACATTTGTTAATTTCCTTTGACAAGACACTTCAAACTGTGAGATCACATATAGTACGTGAGAAATGTGTTCATGTTTTTGTTTTTCTGCTTTGTGAGAGTTTCTGCATAACATAAATTCTCATTTATATGCCACTGAGTCTCTGACAGAAACGTGCTTCATACATACCATGAGAGTAACCAGTCTTTACAACTCCTTGACATAAAAGCTGGAGAAGCAACAGCGTATTCATATATATTTTTGATGCAGAGTACAAATGCAAACAGCTGTGCATTTATTTCTTTTCATTAATTAATACCTGTCATGAGATGTAATTGTGGAATGTATGGTGAAATATAAATCCATGTATAATATCTTCATTTTAATGTGCATTTGTGGGAACCTCTGATGCTTTTAACTCAATGAGATTGAAACAAAACTGGCTGCATCAAAACAGTAGTGTCACAACTTGCTTACGTGTTGTGCCATTAATGTCAGGTCCAATCATGCACAATGACTGGTTTACAAATTAATCCACGGTGAAACGCACTGAACAAACTAATAATGCTCTACTGATGCGATTAGGCACATAAGCTTCAACCATTATTTCCTAACGTTGAGATGAAGACGAAAGAGATTCAAACTGCACAACAGCACATCTCAATCACCATCCACATACCAGTTATGAGCCAAAGTAGTGATGATGATAAGATTTTGTGATGATAAATCTAATCTGTCACTGTGGAAGTGAATTTAAACGGATTTATTCAAATGTGTGATGTCACAAAAACGTTTTACACATTAAATGTAAAACACTAAATTGTTCCGTTTTCATTTGAATGGTATGCACTCACAAGACTGCACTCAAGATAGTTTTCTATAAAAAAAAAGAAAAAAAAAAGTGTAATTATATATTATAAAAATCTTTATAAAATAATGACGTGCAAATCAAGAAAAAAAGATCTTATGCCAGGGGAAAAAAACACTGTAAACCACAATATACATGGTAGAAAGATTTGATGACCGAGAACATAGGCTACTTAGTGATGTGCAGATTTATTTATTTATTTTTTGACATGTAATAGTGTAAACCACTTTTTAAAATAGTCTCACAAAAAATGTATGTGCTTTTTGCTTTGTGAATGGTGCAATCCTTAGTAGACCACGAGTAGTACTATCAAATTTGCAACAACACCACAAGCATCAATAGAATAGTATTAGCAATATGATTTATGAATTCAGTCATGTTTTGTTTCATTCAGTTTGAAAAACGTACAAAAATTGGTTTGATAATATCAATGTGTCAGTTAAAAATCCGAAAATTAAGAAAGATGGAAACTGTAAGCTAACTTCCTAATCACTCAATGAGTAACGCTATTAAATCAATAGTCAATTTGGCAGGTTATGATTCATAAATTCACTTTGAATGCCATTGCTATCTGCTCTAGCACACTTCATTGAAGACAAGAGGTTAATTTTCATTTACATTTAATAATTTTGCAGATATATTTATCCAAAGTGACTTTCAAATGAGGACAATATAAGCAAATCAAACCTAGGGTCATATTTCTTTTTTCCAAATTTGTATTTTTCAATTTTCAACCCGCTGTCACTACCTAGGCATCCGTGAAATGCTGTATATCCAATATTTCGGCATTTATGTGCTTTTTGCTTTGTGAATGGTGCAATCCTTAGTAGACCACGAGTAGTACTATCAAATTTGCAACAACACCACAAGCATCAATAGAATAGTATTAGCAATATGATTTATGAATTCAGTCATGTTTTGTTTCATTCAGTTTGAAAAACGTACAAAAATTAGTTTGATAATATCAATGTGTCAGTTAAAAATCCGAAAATTAAGAAAGATGGAAACTGTAAGCTAACTTCCTAATCACTCAATGAGTAACGCTATTAAATCAATAGTCAATTTGGCAGGTTATGATTCATAAATTCACTTTGAATGCCATTGCTATCTGCTCTAGCACACTTCATTGAAGACAAGAGGTTAATTTTCATTTACATTTAATAATTTTGCAGATATATTTATCCAAAGTGACTTTCAAATGAGGACAATATAAGCAAATCAAACCTAGGGTCATATTTCTTTTTTCCAAATTTGTATTTTTCAATTTTCAACCCGCTGTCACTACCTAGGCATCCGTGAAATGCTGTATATCCAATATTTCGGCATATCACAGATGCCAAAAGCACCGTTTTGGGGCATGATTTTCATTATTGGACTTTGAATAATTGAAAACGGGCTGGAGCTTTTTAATGCAGGTCAATGGAGGAAAGACATACAAGTGAACTGACTTTTGTGAGGAAACATCGGATCACTTAATTAATAGACTGCCTGTCCATTGATCTTCACCATTTTTCCATTAAACATTCATTTTGGAATGACCTTTGTGTTATATAACTGCTGGTATACAACAGACGGCACAGAGAATTGTGACATGCAGGATTAAGTTTATGGCGCTACTCTAAATTTTTATGGGGCAAACCATCATCTTAAAACTCGTGATTCAATTATTCAGAATTCAATTTTTTTACTGTATTCATCTAACCCATATTTTTTTAGTATGATGTTACATACAAAGAAGTTGTCATTATCACTGGATGTATTAAGCTCATTTCCTTAAATTAATTGTGATTTAACAATGAATGCTCTCAAAATTGTTCCTCACTTTAGTTATGATTTCTCAGAAGACCAGAATAACACTAGTACTACAATATATATTTATCATTCACACTTAAACTGACCTATCTTTATTGATTTGATTGCCGCTGTCCCTCTTGTGAAAGACCATGGTGTAGCGTGCCACTTCCGGGGATGGACGGATTATTGACATTTTTTGCAGTGTCACCCTGAAAAAGATGGTTCTGTTAAAATCCTTAACAATAAGACAGCAATATTCTAACATGGACGATACTACATCAGAAATTGAAATCTCTCTTCACTAAAAAAAAAACACATGCACCTTCGTATTACATATATTATGTCCTTTTTAATGTTTTAAAGATTAGCCATTTTGTGTGAGTCACCTACAGGTACTTGTGCACATCCTAAACCATATCATCTTAAGTTTCTCTTACCTTATTCTCAGGTCATCGTCCTCTCCACCCCAGCCCCAGTAGGAGTTTGGAAAGCCATTCACCTTGTGAAACTGATCCTTTGTCATGGCCGAAACTCCTCCAAAGTAACCTTTGTATCTGAGTCTGGCCAAAAGGTGACAAATGTCTTTAACAATTATTTAAAAAGAGCTATAGTATATCATTTTACAAAATAAATTCAAGAAATTACTTTGGGTATGTCATATTCCGTTTAGCTGAATGGCCATGGAAAATGGAGAAGCTCTAAAACTACTAAAACTGTAGAATGCCAGGAACAAGCTACTTAAATAATTTTAGGATTTAAGTTTTACATGCAGAACAAAAACTGTTGCATATAGGGGAAGACCATCTCCATAATGCTTGATACAACCCGCCTGCAAACTACCTTAAAAACTGTGTGCAACAGTTATTCACAATTAGAATATGTGCAGTTTGTAATGGCAGACAACTGTATCAAATTACTTTGGACAAACAAAAATATTTTCAAAACTTACACCACTGTGATGTGGAATTTTTGTAAGTTTGTAAGTTCAAAAGTGACATTTAGTTAAGTAGTCTTGAAATGCATGCAGCTCCTACTTGCAGACTAAAGCAAAATTTATAAAGAATTGTCGCAAAATGTATAAAGAATTGATTTCACCAGTAAAATATATTTAAAGGGGTCATATGATTATTACAATCACAAAGAACATTATTTGGTGTAATGAAATGCATTTATGCGGTTTAAGGTTAAAAAAACATTATTTTCCACACACTGTACATTATTGTTTCTCCTCTACGCCCCGCCTTTCTGAAATGTGTCGATTTTTACAAAGCTCATCGTTCTGAAAAGCGAGGTGTGCTCTGATTGGCCAACTATCCAGTGCGTTGTGATTGGCCGAATACCTCAAGCGTGTGACGGAAATGTTACCAAACACACTTTGTCTGTATTACAGCTCTTCACACTATTAGCATTCACTTAAACTTCATATGCACCTGGGAAGCTTTGTTGACAAAATACATATATTTTTTACAATCACAATTATAACATGATATTCACACACACACACACACACACCTGGTTTGCTATCCTTGTGGGGACTCTCCATAGGCGTAATGGTTTTTATTTTGTACAAACCATATTTTCTATCACCCTACACCTAAACCTACCCCTTACAGGAAACTTTCTGCATTTTTAAGTTTTCAAAAAACTTCATTCTGTATTGTTTACAAGCTTGTTTCCCCATGGGGACCTCAATTTAAGTCCCCACGAGTCTGTGTGTATTCAGGTTTAAGTCCCCACCAGGATATAAAACAGGTACCCACACATGCACAAAAAAACAGTGTTTTTTGTTTTGTTTTACACATTTTGTACATGTAATACTTTGCACTTTAAATTAAACTTTTCAGTGTAAACTACATTTAATTTCAGTAGTCCCCATGTATAACATTTAAAGGGATAGTTCACCCAAAAATTAAAACTACCCCATGATTTACTCACCCTCAGCCATCTTAGGTGTACTTTTTATGATGGATTTATGCACTTTATTTTGCTTCAAGACCACTATTCACTGCCATAAAGCTTGGAAGAGCCAGGACATTTCAAGTCTCACGATTTATGTCCAGAGCATGATGCATGATGGGATTCGCTTAGCCTTGAATACAGCTCTGAAGCGGTATTCCAAATGATGTGGATGTAGTGCGGGACAATCTTGTGCACTTGATTCCTGTTGTGTGCATGCACTCCCAACTAGTGACCACAGTGTGGGTATTTGGACCCACTGCGTCTGTCATTTGATTACTTGTCTACTTACATGGCATATTTCATTAAGTGTTCAAGTGCAAGTAAAGTTTTTACAGAGCTTTGCTTACACATTTTGTACATTTAATTATTTGCACTTTAAACATCTACATTTCTGTTTAGTAGTTCCTAATGACACAATTTAATTGTGGTGCTTTTAATTGTGATAAAATATAAAATTCCTATAAAATATCCTACACTTTACATTTTATATAAATATCAAATATCCAATTAAATGAATTTTCACTGCAATTTTACAATTTTCCTTGGCATGTCGTGATTTCCACGCGAGTTCCTGAACATGATGAATGACAGAATATGCTTAGCCTGAAATACTACTCAGAATAGTGTGCATTACTGAGCAGTCCTGGGGCAGTCTTGTGTACTTACTTCCGGCCAAGACTGCAAATGTGGGTATTGGGACAGGCCCAATTTTGCAAGCAATTAGGGAAGGATGTCCCCTGACCTTTAATTTTCCTTCTGAACATAGATGTCACTAAATCTCATTTCAACACATGCATTGAATGGTTATCCGTTTATTAAAGGGTTAGTTCACCTAAAAATGAAAATCAGCCCATGAATTACTCACCTTCAAGGCTTCCTAGGTGTATATGACTTTCTTCTTTCAGACGAATCCAGTTGGAGTTATATTAAAACTGTCTTTGATCTGTTTAATGGCAGTCAGCGGGTGTTGCAGTTCATCAGTCCAAAAGAAGTGAAATAAAGCGCATCCATCCATAATAAAAAGTGCCTCACACGGCTGCGGGGGGTGAACAAAGGCCTCCTGTAGCGAATCGATGCATTTTTGTAAGAAAAATATCCATATTTAAACGTAATAATCAATTTAATCTAGCTTGCGCTCACTGTTGTACACGGAAGCAGCTCCGGGCGGATGACGTAGGATGTCAGCGTTGCGCATGCGCCGCTCAGAAGTGATGAACGTGGAAGCGCAGGGGAGAGATCAAAACAAAACAATGGTCACGAATTAGAAGTACAAAACGAGGATTTGTAAAGTATGTCGGAGGATTTCGATATAAGCCAAGAGGAGACTTGTTTTCCTTTGCTAAAGTAAGGAAACTTTGCTTCCTTTGCTCCTGTTAACAAACGTTGGTTTTCACGAGCATGCGCAACGCCGAAATCTAATGTCATCCTCCCGGAGCTGCTTCTGTGTACAACTGTTGGTGGAAGCTAGATTAATGTGATTATTACGTTTTGAATATGGATATTTTTCTTACAAAAATGCATCTATTCGCTACAGGATCCGTGTGAGGCACTTTTTATTATGGATGGATGTGCTTTATTTCACTTCTTTTGGTCTGATGAACTGCAACACCCGCTGACTGCCATTAAACAGCTTGGAAGATCAAAGACAAGTTTTTATATAACTCCGATTGGATTCATCTGAAAGAAGGAAGTCATATACGCCTAGGAAAATAAACTAATTTTAATTTTTGGGTGAACTATCCCTTTAATGTTGACTTTTAATCTGAACATCAGTGTTTGTGCGATTTCTGACATCTGAATTTAAGTCAACTGATCCACTTGATTAAACCAAGCAAACATACATCGGTGTTGTACACTTCTTCTGTTGTAAATTAGTAATTTTTCATTCCTTGTGCTTTAGTAGAACGCTTGATGCACTGGTCATATTAAATCAGACTGAATATCAAAGTTATCCCTCTGCTCATTTCACCACCACCTTGTTTCCTGCTTCCTTTGTCTCTTGGACTGAAAGAAAAATTTACTTTCTTTTGACTAGTGTTTGGATATCAAGACCAAAATTTTGGCACAGACAAGATGGTCCAGTAAAACGCAATCATCTCTCAAATATGTAACAATAACCTAGCTATTGTTTTATATTATATATTATATAAATTGTTGTTTTTATATGAAAATGAAATATTATCTATCTATCTGCAGTTACAGTTGTCATTGTTAAGCTTGTTGTCCAATCAGAAACAACTATTACGATGTCATTGTTTACATCTGTTGGCAATTAGTTGATCTATTTATGTTTATTCTCCTTTGGGATCTACAGTAAATGTACCTTGATTTTTATTGTTTAAAAAACAATTGTTGACAAATCACGTAAAAAGTCAGTGTTCAAACTGTCTCCTTGTAATAATTATTTATAGTTTAAGTTGTTGAATCAGACTTAGTGGGAAATGTCAGTTTTTATGGCATTTGTCTATGCATGGTTTAAGTTACTTCCAATGAGAATAAGGTCACACCATTACAGTGCATGTGTTGTGCAGTGAAGGGTGTGTTAGTTCTGACAGCTTGTAGCCATATTATGTGCAATACTGTTGATACAATGGATAATTCAAAAAGGCAACCATGTGAGGAGTCATCCATTGTTAAAGAAAATAAACTTTATTCAAAGAAGAGCTTCCAGTCAAAAAGGGACTGTGTAGAGCCTGTAATCAACAGGTATCTTACCTGCTTATTGGGCAAGAAAGGTCATCTCTGGGTCCATTTAAAATCCTTTGCAATCTTGGAGTTGTCACCATCTCAAAAAAGCAGTCTGATATAGATACAAGTTGTATTACAGGCTCTTTCACTTTCCCTTTTTGCTTGTAAGCTCTTCTCCGAACTAGTAAAACTATTTTCACGGGACTAGAAAACATTAGACAGAAATCAAGTGTTTTTATTTTATTTATCTGCTTCTGTGTTATATTTAAGGCATTTTGCAGATGCCTTAAACAGAGTGACATAAAAAGTGCCTATGAATGAATGCTGTGGTAAACAAATGGCTTGCACACAAATTACTCTTGTGTCAGTGAGTTATGGCAGGTCTAAGTTTTGTTGACAGAGATTAGTCTGTGCCTGAGGACTGGGAGGGGTACCACCACCGTGATGCCAAAACCAACCATATCCTTTAATCAAAAACATGATTTACATTACAGTGGAAGTACAATCATTCACAAACCAGTTTGTGCACTCATTTGACCGAGTTCTTTCTAGCTTCCTCAAAGCTTAAGGAGAGACTGACTGTTCCACTTCCAAAGCTCACCCTTGGTTTCTGACCATGTCTCCGTGTAGAGGGGGACTCCGTTTCATTCCCATTGGTCTTCATGCTGATTGAGGAAGAGGGGGAGGAGGCAGAGGACCTACCCACGCTGCTTGACATCTTCCTGGAGGCAGAACTTTGTCGTAGTGTCGCTTTTGCTGCTGCTTTGAAAGCATGAGCTGCTGTGCTACAGCGAACCTCCTCAATTGTGTTCCTGGATGGTTTTAGAAGAATGATGTACACCTTGTTGAAAAAGATACAGGCTAGCAAACTAAAGCTGGAGGCCAGAATAGCAATGACCTCAACCGCTGAGACAAATTTGCCATACGTGCTGAAGTATGCGGGGATGAAGGAGATCCAAACAATGAAAAAAATCAGCATGCTAAATGTTATGAACTTGGCCTCTGTGAAGTTTTCAGGAAGTTTTCGAGACTTGAATGCAAAGAAGAAACAAACAGCTGTCAGCAGGCACGTATAACCGATAAGGAACCCCAATGCCATCATGGAGCCCTCGTTACAGGTGATAAAGATGATCTCATCAATATCATAGTTCTTGTAACTCCCTGGTGGGGCGTTGTACAACCAAACCACACAGATCATCACCTGCACAAATGTGAACAGGAACACCAGTAAGAACTGCAGGTTTAGTCCCCACCATTTACTGTGGAGTCTGGTGGGGATTTTGGCTTCAAATACCAGTAGGACACGATTGGTTTTAACTAGAATGCAAGAGATGCATAAAACAAAGCTGATTCCAAAAGCTGGTTGCCGTAAACGGCACGTCCAGTCTTGTGGTTCACCTATGAATATAAGAGAGCTAGAGAAACAACAGATGAGTGAGAAAAGCAAAAGAAATGACAGCTCTCGGTTTGATTCTTTCACAATTGGGGTATCACGGAATCGCACAAAAACACCCAACACAAAAGCTGTTAACAGAACCCCAAGAACTGCAAATAAGGCCAAAGCAATCCCAAACGGTTCGGTCCAGGACAGAAACTCAATCTCCTTCAGAAAGCAGGATGTGTGATTGCCATTAGACCAGGAGTTATTTGGGCATTTAGAGCAAACACTGGCATCTGTGGAAAAAAGAAAAGAAACAGGAACAAAATACAATATTCAAACTGTTGTGATAATTACAGTAACACTCAAGTATTCAATTGTTAACATTACTTTATGCTTCAGTTAACAATGGGGAATATATTCTTTGCATGTATTAATCTTTGTTAATGCTGGTTAATAAAATGCAGTTATTCATTGTTTCCTCATGTTAGTTCAAAGTGCACTAACCAATGTTAACACATTGGTTAAGATTGGTTTTATTTTTTAAATGTAATTAGCAAATGTTTAAATTAACTAAGATTATTTTATTAACTAAGATTACTAAGATTTAACAGAGGTGGCCAACCATTCTCCTGCTGCAGACTTCAGTTCCAACCCTGCTCTAACACCTGCCTGTAGTTTTCAAGTCATCAATTCGTAGCAGTGAATAATGAGGTATCATACCAGTACAATATGGAGTACCTCAAGGCTCAGTGCCTTGACATTGTTCGGAAGGCAGACACACTCTGTCACTTTAAATCTAGATTAAAGACCCATCACTTTAACCTGGCTTACACATAACACACTAACACATTTCTATTATTCAAATCCGTTAAAGGATTGTTAGGCTGCATTAATTAGGTCAACTGATACCGGGAACACTTCCCATAACACCCGATGTACTTGTTACATCATAAGAAGAATGGCATCTACACTAATATTAGTCTGTTTAATTCTTATTCCGAGGTCACCGTAGCCACCAGATCCAGTCTGTATCCAGATCCGATGGCCTCTACAGCCCTAAATGTCAGTGGAGACCATGTCAATTAGATGAGCCCCAGAGACAGATCCCCAGTGAAGACCTCGTCACCTACATGGCCACCGGTATAAGACTACGGGAACCAGATGTGTCCTCTGCACAATCTGACTTTGCTGCAGCCTGGAATTGACTGTTCGAAAAGACCCGCCCTCTTTAGTTACTGTTGCCATCTCTGACAAACATTGCCGCTCTCACATTACACATGTTCTCACGCAGTGAAAAATACATCGCAGAGCAAAGAGGAAACGGACAACGTGCCGACAGACAAGACAAAGCAGGTTAGTTCTGGTATGAAACAAGGTCTCAGGACTCTCAGCTTTCAAATTTTGTCCTTTTTAAAGAAATTCAAACAATAAATAATGTGTCGTGACAGATCACTGTATTGCCTCAGTTCAAACACGTGAACCGATTGTCTTTTATATGCACGTAAAGCATGAAATGAATATTTATAAACATCGGAACGTATTTTATTTCAACCGCAGAACACACCATTTTTCAAGTTAGTGTTCACAGAAATTAATCTACTCTCCTGTCTGATTTGTGGTCAAGGCTAGAAGGGATACAGCTGCGGCGTCTGGCCATGCGCATTTACATACTTTCCAAGCCGACAATATAATGTGAAATTCACAGGATTTTGTCCACAGTATAAGAGCACACGTTTTAACATATTATTTTATTATTTAACACTCAGTATTTTAACTTAAGTGCTACAAGCCATGCATACAGCGCCGGACATGACAGATTTTCTGGTACGCAAAACAAGTACTTTAAAGGAATTCCTTGGCTTATTGCCGTTACTGTGGCAGCCAACAACATCACAGCTTAACCCTCCACACATTTTTATACTTCGTTATATTGAAAAAGTTTCAATTCAGTAGATAATTTTTACCCCATTTTAACATGGATTTCTAGGGAGACCGGCCGTAGCTGTCGGGCAAGATGGTGGATAGCAGCGGCGGCACATAATATCCGCCACTGCTGCGTACTGATTGGTCAGATCATCTGTCAATCAAGCTCCCTGCGAACGGTCAGTTAAACTGCTGGTTTCGTATGGCCAGAGGAGAACTGGACCCCTGACTGAGCCTGGATTCTCCCAAGGTTTTTTTCCTCCATTTCTGTCACCGATGGAGTTTTAGTTCCTTGACGCTGTCACCTCTGGCTTGCTTAGTTGGATAAAGTGGACACTTTATTTCCAGGAATATCGTTAATTTGATTGCACAGATACTATTTGAATTAACTGAGCTGGACAATGACATCATTGAATCAATGATGATTTTAAAATTTGAGTGTTTACTATTGTCCTTTTGCATGATCAACACACTTTTTTCCTATTTAATGCTGTAAAGCTGCTTTGACCCAATCTGTATTGTTAAAAGCGCTATATAAATAAAGGCGACTTGACTGGACTTCAAGTAATTATGAACACCTCGGTGTAGACACCTGAACCAGGGATCTCTGTGGATCTACCATTGGAGAAAGTGTAATATTCAACTTGGGCTGTGTTCAAAACCTTAATTAGCGCACTTTTTGAGGGGAAAGGCATTTGTAGTGGTGTCCGAAACCAGCGAATGTTATCAAGCGCACTCATTCAATCCATAATGCACCGCAATAATGAGAGTACAACCGATGGCTAGAGAATACCCATAATGCATTGCACAGTCTACAGGACATTGGCCTTCCAGGAACAGAACAGGATTCGACACTCCTGCATTATACCCTTAACATCACTGGATTGCTGTTAGAGTTGTACAACAGGATACCACAAAAATGAATGAGAAGTGCAGTAATCCTGTTTAATTAGGACTAGAGATAAACGGCTCTACCATCGTTGCTTCCACCAGCAAAGAAAGTGTTGACAGTCGTCTAATAGATATCAAGTTGCTAATTCCTAAATTTGCTAACCTTTATGATCACTGTACTCCCCATCCGAGCACTCTGTACACTCGAAGCAGCATGTGGGCTTGCCATCAATAATCCCTTTTCTGGTTCCAGTTACACACTCCTCACTACAGTTGGAAAATGGTACCTGGCAGAGAAAAGAGAAGCAATATGTGACCCTGGACCACAAAACCAGTCATAAGTAGCACATGTATATTTGTAGCAATAGCCAAAAAAACATTGTATGGGTCAAAATTATAAATTTTTCTTTTATGCCAAACATCATTAGTATATTAAGTAAAGATCGTGTTCCATGAAGATATTTAGTAAATTTCCTACCGTAAATATATTAAAACTTAATTTTTGATTAGTAATATGCATTGCTAAGGACTTCATTTCGACAGCTTTAAAGGCAATTTTCTCAATATTTAGATTTTTTTGCACCATCAGATTTCAGATATTCAAATAGTTGTATCTCGGCCAAATATTGTCCTATCCTGACAAACATACATCAATGGAAAGCTTATTTATTCAACTTTCAGATGATGTATAAATCTCAATTTCGAAATATTGACCCTTATGACTGATTTTGTGGTCCAGGGTCACATATATTGTCTCATGCTAAAGGTCTATACAACAAGTCGCATTTGTTTCTGTAACTGACTGAACAAGGATGTGATCCTTCGGGTACTCCATTAGTTAATGAATGCTAGGCTAAATAAATAACAATCTAAGAGCCCCAGAAAACTAGGAACTGTATGTTCTATGCTTACTCACCTCAGTTAGATGGCCATTCCACAGTATCTTAGTCTTGTCAATGGAAAGTTTGGCCCCATTCTTGTTATGTATGCTGTAATAACCAACCTCCTCAAATACAACAGAATTACACCTCAGGTGATCGATGCCAGTTTATAATCGTATTAATTTGCTGAGAGCTCACTGCCATTGTCAAAGCGCACCTTCTCCCCTATGCTGTTTATAAAGTTGAGGTGTCTCAGTTGTTTCAGAACCTTTTAGAATAAAAAGAGGCATGTGAATACCATTTCGTTACTATCTTAGAAAGAGCAGAGCAGAAGGGAACCTTCTGAAATACTGCAACAGAAAATTCTTGTGCAGCTTACAAATATAAATGTAGCATGATAAGTAACCCACTTGCCAAGCTTCAACTTTCCTAATGTCTGCACAAGAACCATTAGCAAACAATCCTTTTCCAGGTGTGCAGGTTAGTATGTCCTGAAGTGCCTGTGCTATGGCATAAACAGCCACATACACGTTATAAGAAATCCTTAGGTGTGTGTAGTCCAGGTACGGCGTCTCCACACTTGCAATATCTTCTTCACCAGTACACAGTGGTCTGAAACTTGTACTGCCATTTTCACTGTCCTCATTCCTTGGACTATCTTCTAGGTAACAGTTAAAAGTCTCCTCCCAAAATTCTCTCACAAACTCATTGAGACTGGACTTCTTTGGGTGCACTTGCTGTAAGAACTCTTTAAAGCCGGGTATATGACCAGCTCTCAGTGCAAAGCCAATAGTTCCTCCCATGACATCAAGGTACTCTGGCTTGGCAACCAGGCTAGAGCTGGCCCACGCCTCACTTGCCAACCAGATACGGTCTGTGACATTTCGCCTCACCATCTCTTTAATAAGTGGCTCGATATCTGGTCCACTAGCAAACACGGCGATGACTTTAGCAGTTGAGTTTTCGATGCGG
The DNA here is from genome assembly GCF_001515645.1 of Sinocyclocheilus grahami. Lineage (NCBI taxonomy): Eukaryota > Metazoa > Chordata > Actinopteri > Cypriniformes > Cyprinidae > Sinocyclocheilus > Sinocyclocheilus grahami. The sequence goes on from NW_015505899.1 coordinate 384,352, forward strand.
TCCGCCAGGCGTCGAATCTCAGCTTCATCGATGTATTGTGAAATTAAAACATTAAGATCAATGCAGATGTCCCTATGAAACATTTCGTTTTCAAACTTTTCAATACCTGGACGGCCATATTCATCGTCGGAGGCAATAGCAATCACCCAGTTCCACTGGAAGTGGTCAATGATGGCAGCCATAGCAATAGCCTGATACTCATCTGTGGGGATAGTTCTCATGAAGGATTTGTACTGATTCTTGTTGCTCAGAAGTCGACTGGATGAAGCATAGCTGATCTGAAAAAAAATTTGTTATGTGATATGTTTTTATTGTTTTGTAATTTTTTTAACCATATTCACCTGTGGTGTCATGTTTTAAAGCATTTCTTAAAGGTAAATGAGATCATCCAGATGAGTGTAATAGAACTGTCGTCTTTAAAAACAGTCAACATTAATTTATTCATGCTGCATTTACCAAGCATATTTTTCTTATTTCTTGTAATTGCTCACAAAACTATTCTAATGAAACACTTAGAGATGGTTTGGAAATTGCAAAACAACCTGAGGAATGTAGAAGAGGCCCAGAAGGTCAGCCACCGCTGTAGATACTGCAGATCCAGATGCCCCAACCACTGCAATGGTTGATGGGATGTTCCCTGTGCAGTTACAGAACTCATCCAAGTTGAGTGAATCAATCTTATTCTGTGCAACAAAGCTTAGTGACGCTTCCAGGCCTTTCGAGACAGTGTTACATGTGTCAAATATACGGTAGCCAAGCGTGATGTTTGGAAGTAGAGTAGAGCTGTTGTTGATTTCCTCTATAGCAAAGATCATAGATTGCAGCCAACGGAATCCACGAAAATTATATCTGAAAAAGAAAGCAGCCTATATTTTTACAGTATAAAGACTGATACTTTGGGCCATGTTTATTATTTAGGCAAGTTAAACAACAAGGACTAGTACTTAGAACTGACTAAAAATATTTAATATGACATGACAAAAGCAAGGCTTTTAGAAAAAGACAAACATTGTAAAATTGTGTTAAATTGTAAATAAAACAAAGATTAGGCAGCGGCTATTTACACTATGTACAAATAGCTATAGATTATATTTACACTATGTTAAAACTATACTACTTATTGCAAATAATGGCAATTACCTGCACCTCATTATTGTAGCACTGTACATTATAAAACAGTATGCAATAATAAAGTATTGAGTGTAAATTATAATTTTAATTCAAATTATTAAATGGATGCAACCTTATTGAGAATATAAATCCCTCCCTACACCTAACCGAACCCTATCCAATATTTATTTTCAACTTTTCGATTATTTCGTTCAATTTTATTGAAATTAAATGCCTTTCCAAAGTGATATGAGATTTGAAAAGGGAGAAAAAAAACCCACTGGATCCGTTGTTGGATTAACGTCTTTTGTAGTGTTCTGCCAACAAGGCGGGCTATTTGCACTTTGTGTAAATAAACACTACGCAAAGGGCACTGGAGTACATTTACAAAAAAAAAAAATACTATTTCAGTCTTTCTACTTAAAATGTCATGTTTAATTCAGTGTGTTACTTAACGTTTCATTGTAATTATTTGTAAAAATTTACTAGCAATTTCTGAGTGAAAATTGCTTCTACACCAAATTTGCTTGAGTGTAGGTTGTTCTGTTGTTAAGCTAACAAAACACTGGAAATGTGTCTTTCTAGACAAATTTCACGTGACTTAAAACAGGACAACCTATTGAACGGACCTCAAATTAAATATGGCTTTCTATACTGACTAAAGTCCTTAAGAGTATATGGAAATCTTTATTTTTTTCCCCAAAATACATAAAACAAGTAAATCTGTGACACAATCTATCTGTAAATCTAGATTTACATATACTTACTAAATTTACACACTGAAAATTATATCTACACAGAAAAAGTGCATTAAATTAAATCAACATTAAATTAACAGTTAGTTGCTAAATAATGTGTTAATTACCAAAGGTCAGTTATCTTGATATTAAAAGTTTGAACTGCATTTGGAGAAGCTAACCATGTTGTGTTTATACCTGACACACTCAGTTGACTCTGGCCTTGCTGCAAGATCCTGGTCTTTGGATGCCACTCCAAAGTGTATTGGGAAAAGCCCCCCTAGCAGTATGTCACCTGTCTTCTGGGCCCTCTGGTGTGGGCCATAGATTGAAATTACACCGCTGAAACCCAGCAGAACCAGGTAGTGCAAGTAAAACTTCAGATGAAACCTCATTGCTTCAGTTGGTTTCTGAAGCGGTCTTCATGGGGCAAGGTAGACGTTGGCAGAGCGTCAGGTTTTGGAATTTCCACTAGTTTCATCAATTGCCTCTTCTGTCAAAAATTATTTTAAAATGCTCTTCCCTTAGTTGATGAAATCAACAGACAATATGCATAGAGTGTCAGACGGACCAACACATTCTTGAGTGGGGAAGGAGCTGGGAAGTCCACCCGCATTGCTGATCATATATGGGTCTATTTGCAGAGATGAAGATTCTTTTGTTCCTTCCTCCAGTAAATGTCTCTCTCCTGTTCATTATGTGATGGATGGAGGAAAACACAGCCCATGAAAGTAACTTAAAGTAGCTAGTGTTTGATTTTTGATTCACCACACAGTGGTTGGTTGAATGCTGGACATACCTGAAAAAAAAACACATAAAAGGGACACTTAGTAAAATGAACAAAACAGTAAAAACTAAGAATGTTTATATTTAAACAACAGTTACAGTAGTTCTGGTCTTTGAATTTGATTGGCTGAGCAGCATAGAGTGCAACAGTGCACACCCACTTTTTCAGCTGACCATATACACACACCACAAAAAGCATAGGGAAACAATGTTATTTGTAGTAATGATTCTCTGATTGGTGGAGATGTTTGCATGGGCAATATAGTTTATCATCAGGAATTTCACTGCTGAACATGATTATTCTTTCCAAAAAAAAATGCTGAAACATTTTCCATCAGTTGACATCCTCATAGCTCACAGTAGGTCTGTCTTTAAAGGTTTATAATGTAAACATTCAAAATCAATTCCCCTATGGAGAAAGTTAATAGACTTTTTCTTCCAGAATCCAACAATTGAACTCTACCGTTCCATGAGTATATTTTGCCCACAGATATTTAGCACTGGAACTTTTCACCATTTGCACGTATCACCCCTATTATATATGTTTGCAACTTCTAGACAGGCTGTTAGTCTGTGCAACAGTGGTGTAGATTTTCAGTGACTCTTTTCAGAGACTCTGCTGTCTTGCTTGTGAGATTTTGCCAAAATATCTATATACAGGTGCATCTCAATAAATTAGAATGTCGTGGAAAAGTTCATTTATTTCAGTAATTCAATCAATTTGACAGCATAACATTGTGGGATACAGTACTCTGGATAGTCTGCTGAGTTTTATACTACACATTTTAGCAAATGTAGTTGTTACAATCATTGCAAGAGTGCCTGAAGAAATGATAAAATCCAAAACACAGTTAAATAAAGATCCACACAGTAATCCACAGCAGGTACAGAGACAATAAAACTTCCAAAATCAAGATTGGACACTAAACTCAAGCGAAGGTTGAACTTAAATACACTGGCAAATGAGGTAAATTAATGATACACAGCTGAACAGAATAAACTAATGACATTAGTGTCCATGGCAACACAAAGAGAAGCGGGAAAAGAACAAAGAAACCCATGAAACTAAAGAAAACAAACTAAAAGTCCTACTTAACTAACATATTCGTGACGGTGGTATGTCATCCAGGTATTCTACAATATGTATACAGAAAGCTTGCTTTATACATGGTTCCCACAGCCTATATGGGCCACTCTACAGAATTGGTCCAAAGCCAGAGTTGGAAACGTCTTGGAAAAAAATGTCCTTTTCCAAAAAATGTGTATGTATGCAAATTATATAATATCCAAGGTACACATTTCTAGTAATTGTGCAGTTAATTCTCATATTGTATTTTCAGAAAGTTTTGGAATATTTGTCCTCTCCCCAAATTTGTCACTACTGAAACACAGTAATATCTAAAGCTACAAGCAGCTATGAAAGGGTCCTCGCACCCGGGCTCACCACCACCCGGTGGCTTTAGGAAAACAGCTAACGGTGGGCAATATGCATTTAAAGTTATAAATATAGGAGGAATATGTCAAAGTCATTTATATGTGCCAAACGTCCTACTGCCAGCTGGTGGCGCTATGATTATAACTGAATGTTGGCATATAGATGTCTTCAGACCTGGGGCCTCATGTATAAAACTTTATGTAGATTTCATCCTAAATGTATGTGTATGCACAAAAGCTGGATTTTGCGTACATACAAAAGTTTTCAGATTTATAAAGCCATGCGTACGCCAGAACCTGTGAAAAATTCCCTTTGTAATACCCAGTCAGCGGAAGATTGTGCGTACATGAATCTTCACCCCGTCTCCTCCCCGAAATAGCCATTTATGGAGCTTCCAACGCCTAGTTTTAATATGCATAACATCATCTGCATATCATTTCCATGCATTTTCCATCCACGTGACACCATGTTTAACGCAGTTAAGGGTACAATATTTTAGGAAAATATGAGATGCGTACTATAAATGCTTTTTAAGACATCACATAATGTTTTATTAACAAGGTTCGGGAGGAGTGTGTCAGATACTTAGCCTAATTAACACAGATGGAGAGCATTCAAGTTAATCAACACCATGGCATAAATACAGCTGACTTACCTCTATCCATTGACGGTTTATCAGCATCTTGGTTCGCTCGTCTACAACCATGTTGCAAAGACAAACCTCCTCGTCTGAAGACGAATCCAACTCTCCTACAGTCCCATCGCCGCAACCAGCCGGCCCTAAGACCACTCCTCCTCGGCACAGCACCAAAATCGAGCCCCAGGCCCCATCTCGCGGACGCGGTACGGCTCGAGCAGCCGCTCACCTCCCAAAACGCCTAGGCCTACCCTCACCACCTCCGGCGAGAACCCCAGTCGACTCCCCGGCGTCCTCATATTGCTTGGACAGGCCAACGATTCCGCCAATAGGAAAGTGGACTGTGTCGAGTCTGAGGCAAGCGCTGACCAAATCCGACATCCAGCCTTCACGCAAGTTAAACAAAGCAGAATTATATGACTTGTACACAAATCTGCATCTAACTAACCTCTCTCCCGAGTTCACCCCAACCCCAAAGAAGGGCAAAAGGCAAGACAAACCTCCAGATACGCCTCGCCGGACTCCACGTCTTCCTCCTGTGCAAGGCCCAGCTCTCCGCGATTATCAAGCCGCGGCGTCAGGCCGTCAGCAAGCCTGGGCCGCGCCCCAGATCCCGCCGCCGCAAGGGTGCAAGCGACTGCCTCAGCCTCGCACCGCGGATTCTACTTCAACAATGCCGGGGCCCGAAACAAAGCACTTGGCCGCCTCCGCCGCCAATCACAGCCCCGCCGCACGCCACTTTCAGCTCAGACCTCGCAGCCCAAGCAAGCACTGGCATTTGAACATGGCCCCGCCGCCCACCACCTTCAGTTCGGGGCCTGCAGCCCAAGCAAGCGCTTGGCCGCACTGGCCGTCAAACACAGCCCTGCCGCCCGCCCCTTCCAGCTCGGGGCCCGCGGCCCAAGTAAGTGCTTGACCGCACCCGCTGTCAAACACAGCCCCGCCCCTAGTCCCCTTAAACTCTCTCCTCCAAGCGAAATCACAATACTCGCTCTTCACTGCTACACTAATGCCCGCCCCATCAAACGCCGTCGCCTCTGAACCTCCCCAAGTGGCTCACAACATCCGAGCACAGATATTAGCAGGTGCGGACGTTGATCTCTCTTCTCTTCTTCCCTCCTGCCCACTTCCGACTGAAACCGTCAAACAGACTGCGGGGATTTCTCAGTCACTTTAAAAAACCCAAATCCTCTTTCATCATGACTACTTTCTTTTTCTGAGTTCACCATTGCATTTAGTCATTCACCGAGATCATCTGTTCAGCCTTCCCCCACAGGCAACGCAAACTCGGTTATTTGTCAATCATAGCCGAGCTCGAGTTGTCCTATGGAGGGGGGTATTTTTTCACGCACCACAAGCTTTTTTCTGCAAAATGTGCAGTACGAGTCGTCCAATGGAACCAGTGCCCTTACTGGGGTGTACTCGATCCAGATCTCCACAGCCGGGTATTTTTAGGCTGCAGGAACATTTCTTGTGCGGTTTGTAGGTCAGTCGCTCACTCCACCATGACTTGCCCACAAATCAACCCCTCTATACCCTCGTGCCCTGATACTTCCTCTGTGAAATCCACCAGCTACGTCCCAAGATCCGCAACTACTGCAAACAGCCCCATCAGCAGCAGATAACAGGCAGTCATGCATCTCATTCAACAGCAGAAGATGCATCAAACAGCGCTGCCGCTACCTTCACATCTGCTGATTCTGCGGCGGCGTTCATGCCCGCATCGTTTGCCCAGTGTACAAAGCTGTGAATAAAAAATCTAAAAATTACCTATCGTCTCCCGTGAATATTTCTCGCCTGACCATCGAACTCGCTCCCCACCCAGACAAAGAATTCACTAATTATCTTCTGTCTGGCCTCAGACACCGTTTTAACCCCGGCGTCGAATGCACGCTTTCCCAAAATTTCATCTGCAATAATCTTCAATCCGCCTACGCAGAGTCCGACATCGTAGACAACCTAATCAAAAAAGAAGTCAAGTCAGGCTTTATGATCGGCCCTTTTGATAAACCCCCCTTCGAAACGTTTTGCGTCAGCCCCATCGGAGTGGCTTCTAGGAAATTTTCAGGTAAGAAACGCCTAATAATTGATCTGTCATCACCACATAATTCCACGGTCCCAAGCATTAATAGCTTGATCCCTCTTGACCAATTTTCTCTCAAGTACCACAACATAGATCAGGCAGTCGAATTGATTAAAATTGCGGGTCGAGGAGCCTGGCTTGCAAAAATAGACATCACTTCTGCCTTCAAAGTGATGCCTATTCATCCGGACTCACGGCATTTGTTCGGGATACGATGGCTTGGGAAATTATATTTCGCCGTCCGTTTAACCTTTGGATGCAAAAGCAGCCCCAAAATTTTCGATATGTTATCAGAAGCCGTTTGCTGGATCCAAATTGCTGACTCTCGGTCTTGCTTTCTGTTTCAGAAATTCAGGACGCTGGCTCCAGAGGCAGAACAATTCCCAACTCCAGTACCTCACTATTCAGAATTAATATTCCCGTAACCCACCCGTTAAAACCCCTTCTCGATGCATCGCTCGACACTATCCTCCAAGCAGTTTCTCCCAGAACCCTTCAGGCAATACTTGACAGCGTGGAGATGCTTCAAGGCATTCCACCTCTCATACAACACACCGTTCCCCGATTTTTCCCTACTTTCAATCACCTCATTTGTCTCTTTTCTCAACAGCGTTAAGGGTCTCCAAGTCGGGTCCATCAAAGGTTACCTGAGTGGCGTCCAATTTTTCCCGAAATAAGCAATTCACAAACCTCCCTCCTGATCAGAGGAATCCAGCGATCCCAGCCCACCCGTCCTGACTCCAGACAACCCATAACGTTAGACATTCTCACAAAATGTATCCACCCACACCCTCTGCACAGGTTACCAGCCTCTCAGTAAAGCCCGCACACTCGACGCCATGTTCATTCTAGCCTTTTTCAGTTTTCTTAAATGCTCGGAACTCACCATCACCATCATTCCAAATTCGATCCAAAAAATACCCGACCGTCTCAGACCTAACCGTACTCGATAGCGAAACAATATATTTCTTAATCAAACAAAGCAAGACAGACCAAGCCAAGAAAGGTCATTTCATCCTCATTTTCAATCTTTCTTCTCCAATCCAACCATACCAGTCCATCTTCGAGTTCTCGGGCTAAATTCCCCCACGAACCACTATTTTTAGATGACTCCAAAGAAACAGTCACTCGCTTCTGGTTCCAAAAACATCTCAGATCCGTCCTGCAATTGTCGGGCATCCCAGCAAAGAATTTCTCTAGCCATTCTTTTCGCATCGGGGCAGCAACATCAGCAGCCCAAAAATGCCTCTCCAAGCAGCAGATCCAAACTCTAGGAAGATGGTCTTCAGAAGCTTATCAAAGCTACATCAGAACTAACTAGTTTCACATTAAAAAAGCCCACCAAACCCTCATTGGTCATCAAACCATTTAATTTAATCACTCCGTAAAGTAAAAAAAAAAAAACGTTTCCATCCTGCAAGGCTTACCCATCCGATGCCGTGAGTATTGAGCTCCCGTCGGATGCCGGCGAGAGCCTCCCGGCCACACAACCTTACCTTTTCCATTCTATGGTCGACGAGGCTTACCCGTCCGATGCCGGTGAGAGCCTCCCGGCCACACAACTTTACCTTTCCATCTTACGTTCGGAGAGGCTTACCATTTGATGCCGTGAGTTATTGAGCTCCCGTCGGACGTCGGCGAGAGCCTCCCGGCTAGACAACTTTACCTTTCCATCTTACGTTCGGAGAGGCTTACCATTTGATGCCGTGAGTTATTGAGCTCCCGTCGGACGTCGGCGAGAGCCTCCCGGCTAGACAACTTTACCTTTCCGTTCGACGGTTGGCGAGGCTTAGCCGTCCGACGCCATGAGTCTCGACCTCCCGCCGAACGCTGTCCGAGCCCTCTCAGCTAGCCTCACATCTTTTCCCCCCGCCTGGCGAGGCTTACCTGTTCGATGTCCTGAGTCTTGATACCCCATCGGATGCTGCGAGAGCCCTCCCAGTCGGCTTTTCCTTTTCTCTCTCCCCGCCCGGCGAGGCTTACCTGTCTGATGCAGTGAGTCTCGATCTCCCGTCAGATGTCGGCGAGAGTACTCCCGGTTGGGCTTCTATACTTGCCGTCCGCAAGCGAGACTTATCCATCTGATGCCGTAAGTCTTGATCTCCCATCGGATGTCGTGAGAGTCCTCCTTGCCGGTCGGCCCAAAGCCTTTTTACCTTGCCAAACCGAGAGGACCCACACGTCCGTCATCCTGAGTCTTGATCTCCAGTCAGAGGCTTCATGGGCCCTCTCGGTCAGCCATTTTGCCCTCTGCCCACTGATTAGCAGGGGCTTGTCAGCCAGTAGGGCCCGTACGCCGACACCGCGAGCTGTTCCAGTCGAGGCAACTCGGACCCTCCTGGTAGGGCTATACAATCACGTTGTTCCTCCCCCATCGGCCGGTAGGGCTCACCCGTTCAAACACTGTGAGCTGTTCCCGTTGAGCATCGGCTCGAGCCCCCCTGACCGGGCGCCCCAAACCATGTAGTTCAATACCAGCAGCCGGTAGGGCTTACCCTTCCAACGCATAAGTCCCTCCCACCGGAGTATGTAGGCTCTTCTGGCCCGCCAACCAGGCGACTTCTCAAACATCAGCCCCCACCAGATCTCAGTGCTTATTTTGGGGAGGTGGGGGTGGGGGTTCTTAGTCTGGTGGTTGTCCTTTGCTCAATTGCTTTTTTGGGGGTACTCTAGGTTCGGGCCATTCCCGAGCTCGGAGCTCTTCCCCGGACAGCACGCCAAATATGCATTACCATACTTCAGCTAATTATATGCAAGCGTGAACTCGTGAAATTATCTTTTATTAACAAGGTTCGGGAGGAGCGCGTCAGATACTTAGCCTAATTAACACAGGTGGAGCGCACTCATGGTAATCAACAGCATGGCATAAATACAGCTGACTTACCTCTATCCATTGACGGTTTATCAGCATCCCTCCTCCGCCCCATCTCCTCACTTCGAGTTCATACTACACTTATACGGGGGGAACTCTAGGTTTGGGCCATTCCCGAGCTCGGAGCCCTTCCCCGGACAGCATGCCAAATATGCATTACCATACTTCAGCTAATTATATGCAAGCGTGAACTCGTGAAATTGCTATTCAAATTATATGCAATTCTGCCTATAAAGTAAACATGTCTGTTAGAATGTATATTTGAATAGAGATAGGCCTTATTTTTTTGCAGTGTAAATAACTGCCTGACTCACCGTGTCAATAACAAAAACATTTTGAAAATAAAACGTGCATATCTTACAGTTTCCTTCAAATTCTTTCTTTTAAATATGGTGTTTGTCACAATATTGGGAAGAGCACAAAAGGGGTTATCATTAGGCTACTGTCTGTGCGCGACACCTGTCAACAGAGGTTCTACTGTCATCAGACCTGTTCAAACCAGCCTATGGAATGTTTGATCAACAAGTGCATCCTTATGTCTGTCGTTACCATACAGTATATGTTCCAAAGCATCAGACGAATCAAGTTCACATCAGTGATCATTATTAACATAAAAGAATTTTCTCAGAACATGAGTTTAGCTATTTATAACACAATTTAAAGCGGAATTGTCATGTGCCAAGCAATCCTCGCTGTGATTAAAACATTAAATCGCATACCACAGGAAAATTGTTCGAAAGCAGCACATATTTATATTTCCACTGCAAATATTTCTGTTTAAATTCATACAAAAATGCAGTTAAACACTAAAATTTCAGTGTTTAACTGCATTATTGAGAGTATCATATTTAATCTAAATGTGTATGTCAAATGTAAAACAGACTTTAAATCATTCTGTTTGCTTCATTTTTTCGCTCACTCCAGTAAAAGAGTGCATACGCATGGTCTAGAGCAGTGTTTCCCAACCTTTCTTTAGTCCCGGTACCCTTTGGAAATTTTAACAAATTTGTGGCACCCTACAAAATTAATTGTCACAATATTTGAATTTCTAACTTCGATATGATACTTTGAAAAGTATAGATATTCAGTACAGCAGGGAAGAACTGCAGAATATACAGATACAGATATTTTTAATATTATTAAAAAAAATTGTCCATCAATGGTGGCAATCATTTTTTTTTTCCAAATAATGTTTAATCCTAGAAAGCTATTATTATCAGAGGACACGTGAGCATAACAGTTAGCAGATCAATGAATGAGAGGGCAGCATTACCAGAGTTGGCCATTTACCACACCGTGTTACAGCACAGTAGGGCTATTGCAAACAGAAACAATACTGTACTACATAGATGTTTCCTATCAGCTTGATTTTTGAGTGGACTTTGCTGTTCCGATGAGCATGAACAGTATATGAGTGGAGCACTCACATGGGCCGTGAGCGACTGAGCGGAGCACACACACGCATACAGCGGGATAATACACAGAGCGTCACACCACGTGAAAGTGAAACCATGAACGGTGAACAAATTTTCGGCAGCCGGAATTTCAGTGCATCTCTAATTATTGGTGACATCAGAAATTGATATTATATAATAGCTTCTTTTTTGAACATTTTAGCGATTTAAAAATATTAAAAAATGATTTTTTACACGGCACCCCTGCTCTCGACAGACGGCACCCCGGTTGGGAAACACTGGTCTAGAGTGTCCGTACGGTGCGCACATATTTACGCCTAGTTTATTTTTTATAAATCCCTATATGTGTGTGGAAAATTGCGTACGCACATTTCCATGCCCATTTTGTGCGTACGCAACGTTTATAAATCAGGCCCCAGGGTGTTACAGAGGAGGCTCCCGTACCGCCTCCTCCGCACCACCAGAGGGAACAGTCTCCTGAATATTAACCATCAGTCAGGGGAAGATTGTGCGTACGTGCATCTCCACCCCGTCTCCTCCCCGAAATCATGTATAAACATTGTGCACGCACAAAATGGGCATGTGCGTACGCAATTTTCCATGCACATATCGGGATTTATAAAAAATAAACTAGGCGTAAATATGGGCGCACCGTACGGACACGCTAGACCATTTGTACACACTCTTTTATTGGAGGAAGTGAAATAAGGAAGCAAACAGAATGATTTTAAAGTCTGTTTTACATTTGACATACACTTTAGATTAAATATGAAGTTAAGAAGTTAAGCACTGAAATTTCATGAAATTATTATCCAGAAATTACAACATTTTTATTTGAATTTAAACAGAAATATTTGCAGTGGATGTGCTGCTTTCGAACAATTTCACTGTGGTATGCGATTAAAATTGCGTACGCACATTTCCATGCCCATTTTGTGCGTACGCAACGTTTATAAATCAGGCCCCAGGGTGTTACAGAGGAGGCTCCCGTACCGCCTCCTCCGCACCACCAGAGGGAACAGTCTCCTGAATATTAACCATTCACATTCGGACTCCGATTCCCATCACCCCTCATACCTGGAACTGATTGCCCATCCACACCTGCACCTCATTTACACACACACATATAAGCCACTCACACACACAAACTGTGTCTCATTTAGAAGGCTGCACCCTCCGGAGGTCGAATCCTCTGGAGGTCGCGTCCTCTGTAGGATGCATATACAAAGTGTCCTCAACCTAGAATTTTTCCATGCACATATCGGGATTTATAAAAAATAAACTAGGCGTAAATATGGGCGCACCGTACGGACACGCTAGACCATTTGTACACACTCTTTTATTGGAGGAAGTGAAATAAGGAAGCAAACAGAATGATTTTAAAGTCTGTTTTACATTTGACATACACTTTAGATTAAATATGAAGTTAAGAAGTTAAGCACTGAAATTTCATGAAATTATTATCCAGAAATTACAACATTTTTATTTGAATTTAAACAGAAATATTTGCAGTGGATGTGCTGCTTTCGAACAATTTCACTGTGGTATGCGATTTAATGCGTTTGTTGATCAAACAGTCCAATGGTCTGATGACAGTAGAACCTCTGTTTACAGGTGTCGTGCACAGACAGTAGCCTAATGATAACCCCTTTCGTGCTCTTAACATATTGTGATAAACACCATTTTTAAAAGATCGAATTTGAAGGAAACTGTAAGATATGCACGTTTTATTTTCAAAATGTTTTATTGAAGCGGTGAGTCAGTCAGCTATTTACACTGCAAAAAAATAAGGCCTATCTCTATCCATAAAAATATAGGCTATAAACATTCTAAAATATGTTTACTTTTTTGGCAAATAGCATAAATTAGAACAGTGATGTCTTAAAACGCATTTATAAACACACATTTAGAATGAAATTTAGAATGTGCCCAAGTACAAGAAAATCCGTATTTATCAAATGTGATTAAGCAATCATTGTTGATAAATCCCGAATGTGTGTACAACATTTTTATTTGAATTTAAACAGAAATATTTGCAGTGGATGTGCTGCTTTCGAACAATTTCACTGTGGTATGCGATTTAATGCGTTTGTTGATCAAACAGTCCAATGGTCTGATGACAGTAGAACCTCTGTTTACAGGTGTCGTGCACAGACAGTAGCCTAATGATAACCCCTTTCGTGCTCTTAACATATTGTGATAAACACCATTTTTAAAAGATCGAATTTGAAGGAAACTGTAAGATATGCACGTTTTATTTTCAAAATGTTTTATTGAAGCGGTGAGTCACTGTTTATCTGATTGTTCTCTGCCTGCCCCGATCATGGATTGTTTCATCTGGACTGTGTTTGCTAACCGCCTGCCCAGATCTCTCGCCTGGTATTCGGACGCTGCCTCTGTCCAAGCCCCTGCTGTTCTGTCTTGCCGGTATTTGACCCTGTATTATCTGACTATTTTAAATAAAAGCTGCAAATGGATCCAAACGCTTCTGACTTGTCACAACACAGGGGTCTCATTTACAAAACTCTCCGTAGATTTCATCCTAAAAGTGTATGTACGCTCAAAAGCTAGATTTTGCGTACGCAAAAAAAAGTTTTCAGATTTATAAAACCATGCGTATGCCAGAACCTTTGCAAAAATCCCTTTATAAATCCCAGTCAGGGGAAGATTGTGCGTACGTGCATCTCCACCCCGTCTCCTCCCCGAAATCATGTATAAACATTGTGCACGCACAAAATGGGCATGTGCGTACGCAATTTTCCATGCACATATCGGGATTTATAAAAAATAAACTAGGCGTAAATATGGGCGCACCGTACGGACACGCTAGACCATTTGTACACACTCTTTTATTGGAGGAAGTGAAATAAGGAAGCAAACAGAATGATTTTAAAGTCTGTTTTACATTTGACATACACTTTAGATTAAATATGAAGTTAAGAAGTTAAGCACTGAAATTTCATGAAATTATTATCCAGAAATTACAACATTTTTATTTGAATTTAAACAGAAATATTTGCAGTGGATGTGCTGCTTTCGAACAATTTCACTGTGGTATGCGATTTAATGCGTTTGTTGATCAAACAGTCCAATGGTCTGATGACAGTAGAACCTCTGTTTACAGGTGTCGTGCACAGACAGTAGCCTAATGATAACCCCTTTCGTGCTCTTAACATATTGTGATAAACACCATTTTTAAAAGATCGAATTTGAAGGAAACTGTAAGATATGCACGTTTTATTTTCAAAATGTTTTATTGAAGCGGTGAGTCAGTCAGCTATTTACACTGCAAAAAAATAAGGCCTATCTCTATCCATAAAAATATAGGCTATAAACATTCTAAAATATGTTTACTTTTTTGGCAAATAGCATAAATTAGAACAGTGATGTCTTAAAACGCATTTATAAACACACATTTAGAATGAAATTTAGAATGTGCCCAAGTACAAGAAAATCCGTATTTATCAAATGTGATTAAGCAATCATTGTTGATAAATCCCGAATGTGTGTAAGTACCATGTTCGTTCATGGTCATTTGTATTCGGAAACTCCTCCAATGAACCATATATGGTGACAACACCTCCCTTTATAAATCACGTGAATGTATGTGTCCTCGAAATTATGGCAAAGAAAGCGGTACCGACTGAGAAGCCATTCTGTGCTCTCACTCTCAGCGCGGTCTTTGAAAACACATTCTCTGCGGAGCGCATTGTTTGCAAAGTCTTCCAATAACGCAAGATAAGCCATTGCACAGTCTGAGACAAACATTCGTCACAGCTGTCTTTTATAGGGTTTGACATCAGTTACACAACTTGTATGTTTAAAACTATACAAATGATAAATTGAGTGTTTTATAATTAAAGGAAACACATGACATATGTGGATTGCTTAATGATAACTGTGACTCTCAAATGCTTTTTGTGTAGTTGTGTAGTGTAGTGTTGATATTCTACCACTAGATTCTCTGCATAAGCATGCTCAGAGGTGTGCTTATATTTACACACATTTCTCGGAGTGTCCTACTTGCTTTTCTGAAATGAGACAGCCTCGATGACGTATGCAGCCTTCGAATGCGACCTCCGGAGGACGCAGCCTTCTAAATGAGACACAGTAACAGACTCTCTGCGAAGTCTTGATTTGCCCTGGCTGTCATTTCTGAGCGTTATACCCGTGTTTGCTTTCTTTGTACTTGATCTTGGACCATTTCCTGTTTATCTGATTGTTCTCTGCCTGCCCCGATCATGGATTGTTTCATCTGGACTGTGTTTGCTAACCGCCTGCCCAGATCTCTCGCCTGGTATTCGGACGCTGCCTCTGTCCAAGCCCCTGCTGTTCTGTCTTGCCGGTATTTGACCCTGTATTATCTGACTATTTTAAATAAAAGCTGCAAATGGATCCAAACGCTTCTGACTTGTCACAACACAGGGGTCTCATTTACAAAACTCTCCGTAGATTTCATCCTAAAAGTGTATGTACGCTCAAAAGCTAGATTTTGCGTACGCAAAAAAAAGTTTTCAGATTTATAAAACCATGCGTATGCCAGAACCTTTGCAAAAATCCCTTTATAAATCCCAGTCAGGGGAAGATTGTGCGTACGTGCATCTCCACCCCGTCTCCTCCCCGAAATCATGTATAAACATTGTGCACGCAAAAAATGGGCATGTGCGTACGCAATTTTCCATGCACATATCGGGATTTATAAAAAATAAACTAGGCGTAAATATGGGCGCACCGTACGGACACGCTAGACCATTTGTACACACTCTTTTATTGGAGGAAGTGAAATAAGGAAGCAGTGTTGATATTCTACCACTAGATTCTCTGCATAAGCATGCTCAGAGGTGTGCTTATATTTACACACATTTCTCCATACAAGTACAAGTTGGTAGATCCCACACTTTGCATGAAACTGTTCTTACGCACTCATTACGCACACACTTGTGCGTACGCACTGTTGATAAATGAGGCCCCAGGACTTTTATCAAATCTGTGAAATTTGGTGCAGATTGAACATGGTATGTTTGAGTTAGTGTAAAACATGAAATGTGCTGTTGCCAACAGGTGGCGCTATAAATTATAACTTAATATTGGCATGTAAATGTGTTCAGGCCAGGACTCTTATAAAACGTGTGCAGTTTGGGGCAGATTAGGCATTGTATGCATGAGTTACAACAACTTCCTGTTTCATGGCATTAATAGCATGCTTTAGCACTTAGTAAGTGTTGCTATCATGTTTGAGCATATTTCTAGCATGTTTAGCACACAACGGCATATTTTACTATTTTCCTAATAGTGCATCACAGTGTTAAACATGTCACTTCCTGTTGCCAGTAGGTGGCGCTATAACTATAACCGAATATGAGCATGTAGATATCTTCAGGCCAGGACTCTAATCAAACATGGGGCCCTATCATACACCCGGCGCAATGCGGCGCTAGGCGCAACGCAAGTGTTTTTTGCTAGTTTCAGCCTGATGCAGTTATCATTTTCACGTCCTGCGCCACGTTGTTTAACCCTTAATCGGTCCCTGGGGTCCAGCTGACCCCATTTGAATTTTCCTTTATTTTTTAAAAGTGTTCCCTTCATTCCATGGACATGAAATTCTGTGACTTTTCCTAAATAATCTATCTAAACACACACACAAAAATCGGGACTTAATTTGGTTGTTCTAAAGGTGTGTAAAAAAAAATCACCGTTAAAGGTACTTGGGGTCTGATTGACCCCACATTGAAAATGAATGGGAAAATTAAAAAATATATATTTTTTTTCATTTCATTTGTCAAAATAAATAAATCCAGTATAAATCTTAAAATTTCTACATTTAAATAAAGGTCTGGTCCTAGACCATAAACACAAAGTGGAACGAACTTTCAATCTCGTACACACACACAAACACATACATGAATGTGACTGCAACAGAGAGCATTTTTATAGAAATGGGCAAATAAAATCAACAAAACTGGCATAAATCTGAAAAATTTCCATATATAAATGAAGGACTAATACTAGAGCACAAAGGCAACATGGAACAAGCATGTTCACTCACACACACACACACACACAAGCAGGTGTCTGGGGCATTTTTTAGATTTTGGCAAATAAAATCAGACATAAATACACAACAGTGTGAAGGGGTAGACATAATACACCACACACACACAGAAAGAGAGGGAAAAGGGCAGATAAAAGAAAGATGAAAGGCAGCTAACCTTTTGCACTCTGAGAAAGTTTACTGTTTGATGAAAGAGCTGCAGCAGTATTTTGAAAACATCTCACAGTTAGGGTATAAAATGACTGTCTGGGTCCAGCACTGAGCTCATTCTGTGGCAGCACCATGGCCAAAAGGTACAGTCTTGAGGAGATTTCATACTGGATCAAAGTGACAGCGAAGAAGGCCCAGAGAACACTGAACCAGATAGTCCTGAGGACTTTACAACTGACACAGAAGATTAAACTGAGTTTGAACAGGATTACCAGGAATCTGAAGAGGAGGATTATGCAGTGTTTATTTGTGATAAATAATTTTCTGAAATAAATAGTATGTGATTACAGTCATGTCTTTTAGTGGTGACTTGTAACATTTCTGCAAATTTATGTATAATTTGCAAAAGCAAACAATTCAAAATATATCAGACAACAAAAATAAATACAAAATACAGATTTTTTTATGTATTTTAGAATGTTTAAATATATATATTCACAAAATATATATCAAAGTTGTGAGGAGACATTGAAACATGAAGACAAATGGACTTGAAACTGAACTGAAAATTAATGAGTCCCTATGGACCTCTGCTGGATATATGTGGTCATTGCACTTTCTTTCTTTAACTATAATACCTAAAGACTTTCCTCTAACCTGCAGATGGCAGTATTATATCCCTAACACATGGGCCAATATCCAGAAACATTTTATATTTAATTTAGGTAATAATTTAAGGGATTCTTTCATAAAAAAATATTTTTTTATAAGCCAATTTATGGCATAGTTGAGTATTTGTGCAATAAATAGGTAAAATACGACCAAATATTCACAAAAACACAGCATAAATGTATAGCTGAGAAGTAAATAAAAAAATGACATATAGTTTGTCATAAAAAAAAATTATATTTCCTTGTGCAATCGCTCTGTAAAAGTTTGGGGTCTATCTGACCCCAAGGGACTTTAACGTTGCTCAAATCAAGGGACTATTAACCTGTTAACCCGCACCGGCCCGAAGGGCGTGTTTAGGCGTGTCTGTGCTATTTATTACCTTTGTTTTAAAACAATATTCAATCAACTATCATAAACTATATATCATTTGGAAGCTAAAACTCTCAAGATCCATGTTCTGAGTTTTTTAAATCAATACACCAGAGAGGAAAGGGTTAGCATAAATGCTGAAGGACCGGCCATTTTAACATGCATAAAGTGAACGCAGTACTTACGTTTCATCGCCTATAGCTCTGGTCAGCTCGGACTAATCCAAGAAACACCAGCACAACATTTCAAGATAAGAGTCCACTCTTCAAAATGCATCCCACTTTTTAATCCAAAACAACGAAAAAATAGGAGAAAAAACGAAAGATCCTCCTTAGTTTACATGAGCGATTCGAGTTACAGTTGTAGATAGCGTCCATTTTCAAAGAAATATCGATTCCAGCTTTGAAATGGCATTTGTTTCATATAGAATAGTCTCTTCCGAGCAAAATGAGCCCTCCCAGTCTCTCTCCTTCAATCACAGGCGATGTTATAACCCAGAACAGAGACGGAGTCGCTGACAGGTTTAGCGAGGTGCCAATCTGCGCTCCCAGTTTTGGGCTGTTTGAAGCCAGCCAATGCCTAGCCAGCAACGTTTTGATGGATGGAAGTGTTAGCCAACCACAAGCACGCTTACAGTGATTGACAGTTTGCACATTTGACGTAAGAATGCTTGAAGAATACCCGTGCGCAAAGCGAGTGTGTGTTTCTGAGCTGAGTGTGCTCTCGTCTGTGCGCACGCTGCGGTCACAGAATGGCGTCGCGCGCTACACGCAGTGTTTATCCGCGAGCGGACTTTCTCAGAAGCGTGCATCTGAATCTCTCCATCGTGGGACATCGACTTTAGAAGAGTTTGTGTGCTGTTTGAAAGTGTTTTGGAGGGCGTGATGTGAAGCAGTGGTGAACAGCAGCAGAAAGACCCGGAGAGATGCATGACAGGCAGCATATAGCACGTACGTTTCAACGCCGTTCTCTTGAATCTTTGTCTTGTGTTTGCAGATTTTGTGTCATGTTAGCTGTTTTAGATTATAAAAATGACAACGAAGAGGGAAAATATGAGAGGGCTGAATCTCTCCATCGTGGGACATCGACTTTAGAAGAGTTTGTGTGCTGTTTGAAAGTGTTTTGGAGGGCGTGATGTGAAGCAGTGGTGAACAGCAGCAGAAAGACCCGGAGAGATGCATGACAGGCAGCATATAGCACGTAGGTTTCAACGCCGTTCTCTTGAATGTTTGTGTTTGTCATGTGTTTGCAGATTTTGTGTCATGTTAGCTGTTTTAGATTATAAAAATGACAACGAAGAGGGAAAATATGAGAGGGCTACATGATTTGTCTGTGTGTATGAGTATTGAGTGTGTTTGTATGCATGTATGTATGTATGTATGTATGTTTGTTTGTTTGTGTGTACAACATGTAAACACAGTGTTGCAAGTTTGATTTGTTGTTTACACGCTCTCTCTCTTTCCTGTGTTTCAGTGACTTTGGTACCAAGTTGGTCAGAACAACCCTTTTTAGTGACTGCCTTGTGTGTCCTATACTGTAAATAGTTGCTTTAGTTTTTCAGTAACTGGATATTCATAATAATTAGCAGAGAAAAAAAATTACAATTACAAATGTAAAAAAAAATATTTTGTGTGTTTATTAGCTCTAAAATGATCACTGATCAAATCTGTTTTGGTTCACTGTTTTCATTATTAGAATTGTTCAAAATAAACACTGTTTAGTTACAATGTTCAAATGTTCTGAAATAGTTTTGTGTTTGTGTGTGGTTTCATGGGTAGATGAGTCATTTATTTCAGTAATTCAACTCAAACTGTGAAACTCGTGTATTAAATAAATTCAATACACACAGACTGAAGTAGTTTAAGTCTTTGGTTCTTTTAATTGTGATGATTTTGGCTCACATTTAACAAAAACCCACCAATTCACTATCTCAACAAATTAGAATATGGTGACATGCCAGTCAGCTAATCAACTCAAAACACCTGCAAATCTTTCCTGAGCCTTCAAAGTGATCTCTCAGTTTGGTTCAGTAGGCTACACAATCATGGGGAAGACTGCTGATCTGACAGTTGTCCAGAAGACAATCATTGACACCCTTCACAAGGAGGGTAAGCCACAAACATTCATTGCCAAAGAAGCTGGCTGTTCACAGAGTGCTGTATCCAAGCATGTTAACAGAAAGTTGAGTGGAAGGAAAAAGTGTGGAAGAAAAAAATGCACAACCAACCGAGAGAACCGCAGCCTTATGAGGATTGTCAAGCAAAATCGATTCAAGAATTTGAGTGAACTTCACAAGGAATGGACTGAGGCTGGAGTCAAGGCATCAAAAGCCACCACACACAGAATTTGGCTACAGTTGTCGTATTCCTCTTGTTAAGCCACTCCTCAACCACAGACAACGTCAGAGGCGTCTTACCTGGGCTAAGGAGAAGAAGAACTGGACTGTTGCCCAGTGGTCCAAAGTCCTCTTTTCAGATGAGAGCAAGTTTTGTATTTCATTTGGAAACCAAGGTCCTAGAGTCTGGAAGAAGGGTGGAGAAGCTCATAGCTTCATAGACAGTTGGACATAGCGGTGTATTGGAGGTAAAAATGATATAAATATTGTTCTGTTTCTGGCACAAACCGATCGTTTCGTGTCTTAGGACATCAATGTGTCGTCGCGAGCCGCAGGGTTTCATTTGGATTTGTCTGTGCATGTTTTTTTTACTCTCATAGATTTTGTTACCATTGCCATGCATTATACGACTGATAGACTGCAACGACTGGAGTTAAAAATCATCATTTGTGTTCTACTGAAGAAACAAAGTCACCTACATCTTGGATGCCCTGGGGGTAAGCAGATAAACATCAAATTTTCATTTTTGGGTGAACTATCCCTTTAAGGATTCATTAGTTTGAATATACTGTACATTGAACCAAAAACTATCCTAACACCTTAGCTGATAATTCAGTATGCTTTATTTTTGACAAAACATCCCATGTTTCAGTAGTGACTGCACTTTTTCAGTAGTGACAGTAATGCTTTGGTGACCACATCACATTAAAGAATTTTAACTCGCATACTAAAACACTACTAAAAAAAAAATGCATAACTGTACTAACATTTTGTTTATTTCCCCCAAATATGAGGGTTATGTGTTCCCTTGTGTCACTACTGAAACAATATATAAGATATAAAAACTAAATGTTATGGAATAATTCCCAAAAAAGTGTGCATAATTGCAGAAAATGGTGTTCGGTAGTGATGTTCTTTAAAGTTACACACACAGATTTTTTTTTTTTTGAATGTCACTTTTAAAAGAATAAAAAAGATACTTTTAAAAACAACAAAAAAAAATATTTTAATACAATTTTCATAAGAAAATTTAGGGGTTAGGGCTCGGGACAGCCACCTCCCAACTGAAAGTACCTAATAAATGATTGTATATATTAAGCTTACTGATATTTTAAATATTATGTGCTTCAATAGATAATAGAAGGATCTTAGTAAACTCAATGCTTTTTAAATGTGTTTTTTTGGTTGTGGGACAGCAGTTTGGACCAATTCTGTAGAATGGCCCAGATAGCCCACAGCAGAGAAATGTGTGAGCTTGAACTGAACTGACCCTTGTGGTCAAAACCACTCCCTATTTTATTCCCTATACAGTATATTCCAAGTGTCGGCCATTTTGTAGTTGTGCCCAGATTCTAAGTGAACAGCTTCACTCATTAAATTCATTCATTCTGCATGAGAAACAAGTCTGAATGGGAGATGCAGTCTGCCGTTTTTTTAATTTTTTTATTCCTGTTTTTATCATTTATTTTACAATGGTTCTAGATTTTTTTATATACGTTTTTCATAAATCATTCACAGATACTTCATTTATAGCATTAAAAGGAACAGACAAGAATTATATCGACAATTTTTTAAAATTAAATAGGTAAGGTAATAAATCAACTGTTGTTTCATAAGCATTAACTCCACTTATGCTAAGTGTTTCACAAACTAATTCACAAGTCTATAAGGAAGAAATAATTTGGTGTAACTATTCATTGTAATGTTTTCAAAACAATACAATCTAAGGACGCTATCGACATCTTATCTGATTGCAAAATGCTTGGAAAGCAGATCTTCATAATACTTTTTTTTTACTCAAAGTCAGTTCCACCATGTTGGTGGGAATCACACTTTTGTTCAAGCTAGCCCCATGGTTTTTCTTAAGTTGTAAGTTAGTGAGACAAATCCACATGGCTAACCTTCCCACTGCTGGATCCGTGTGTGATACTATGGCCAGTTTAGACTCACTTCCCAGGTGTAGTGTTTTACAATCCAGCTAATTAACTTTGGAAATATGCTCCAGCAGGACCTGACTATTCCACAAAACACTGGGCAAGTCCCTGGAAAAAAGGTTAAGGGTGGTTAATGTAAGAGAATGTGGTCCATGAGCTGCACATAGAGTGTTGAATAAAAGTTAATTAAGATTGACGATAAAAATTCCATAATCAATGTAGGTTTTGATTTGATTTGTACAGTGTCTCTTAGAATGTAATTATGTATTAAATATAATACAATGGGTCTTCATGAAACTCAATGCAACAAATCATTTGTCAGCAAACTTTTGGACTACTGTAACAACTGACGAAGGGTTTTACAAACTTACACAGAAAGTTTCATGAATGAGGCCAAATGACAAGCGTCAACGCTTATGATTAAAAACCTCTACATACATATATATATATATGACATGCCAGCCTTTGTGTTATAGTGAACACACACACACGCGCACAACATCTAACTTCCAAGAAAAAAAAACCTCTCAAACTTAATGATCAATACTTATAGTCTTCTCCCCAACACAAAGCAGAAATCACAACTTTTTTTTTTCTTAAAAAAAAAAAAGATGAATATAATTTGCACGTTGGCTCCTTCACTACTAAGCATTAAAAACTGAGATGTGCAAAACAAAAGTACTTACCTTATTAAAAGCATGAAGTCATGAATTCCATACAAATAGACAAAAGCCAGATCACTATTCACGACTCCCAGTGAACATTAAGGAAATTTATAATGGAAGCAACCAACAGTCGGTAATACCAAACCATAATTTTGCGACTCGGCATGCTATCATATTTTGCCTCTAGTTCTGATGTGAGATCATTTTCTGAGTTCCTCCATTAATTCTGAGCACTGTGATCGTGTGTGCTGTTCCTATGAGAAGGGTGAAACATTAACCAGAGAGATCAGTCCATTTCCTCTGGCTGGTTATAGTCATCCTTTGGTCACTCCTATTTCAATCACCTCCAACAACATGGCTGAAATGATTTAAAATGGTCAACATATTTCCAGTCCAAACAAATACAATGCATTTATATACTTATAATTATATATTATATAAAGCAGATTTGCACGTGTAAAGTAGAAGTGAGTCTGAAGCGTCCCACTTTATATTAAGTGGCCCTAATACCCGTGTACTTGCATAGTAACTAGATGTGTATGTAGTATGTAACCACAGTGTAAGTATATATTGGTACATACATAGTGTCTAGAGCTGTAATATTTCTGTAACTACACACATGTAACAACCCTCCGAATGGTAACCTACCTACCTACCTAATATAAAATTTAACACTTTCTTGACCAAAAAGTGCTGTTAGTCCTGTTACACATTTGTACTTTCATTACCAAAAAGTTCTCAGCATTGGCGGTCCAGATGGCAATTTTGTCCCCTTTGGCACGAATATTGATTACACTTCCACAGATATCCCGACTGAAGGAACCAAAGCCCTCTCCAATAAGACACAACAGCTGCCACAAGAACAAACATGTATTCAGCGTAATCTTTCTTTTGCTGTAATTTAAGCAACTTCCTTTACATGATACAATGAGAATGATGTGAATCACAACAGACAAAACAAATTAAATCCAAAGGTTAAATAAAGCAAGCAAGTATATTTTCTCTTACCGTTTCCAGCCAAAAATGGTCAAGTTCTGTGTGTCTATGCTGCTTGGCTAGAGTAATCAACCAGCGGCCTCCACATTTATTACTCCGGTCTTCCCACATGGGCTCAATACCATCCTGTAAAACAACCAAGAAAATGCTTTACAAAGAGTCACTATATGTGTAATATGAATTATTCATAGGCTAATTACAGTTTTTGATGATTTAATCCATTTCAACACAGCCCTAGCACATTAACAGAGCTAAATTTACACAGCTATGTGGACGGTCAACAATACTTTAGTCATTAAAAGGACAGTCATACACAATATAAATAAATAAAAAATAGGCAGAAAGTTAAGCCCTGTTCACCTTGAACATAGAGTAGTCACAGCCAGAGGAGAGTTTGCCTGGCGGCTGTATGTTGTTGTATAATCTGAAACAGTTGAAAGTGAACCAGAAAAACATATTTTGAAGATGAAATTGACACATACTGTAATATTTAGAGAAATGTAAAAACAACTGTCTGTCAAGTGTAAAATTTATGAGGCCTTCCAGTGAAGAAACTAGTGACTGATGATTTTTGCAAGTCACCAGGAGCCTCATTTATCAACAGTGTGTATGCACAGATGTGTGCATAATGAATGCGTAAGAACAGTTTCACGCAAAGTGTGGGATCTACCAACTTGTACTTATACGTAGAAATGTGTGTAAATATAAGCACACCTCTGAGCATGCTTATGCAGAGAATCTAGTGGTAGAATATCAACACTACACATAAAAAGCATTTAAGAGTGTCACAGTATGCATTAAGCAATCTTATACGTCCTGTGTTTCCTTTAATTATAAAACACTCAATTTATAATTTGTCTGGTTTTAAACAGACAATTTGCATAATTGGTGTCAAACCCTACAAGACAGCTGTGACAAATGTTTGTCTCAGACTGTGCAATGGCTTATCTTGCGTTATTTGAAGACGTTATTGGAAGACTTGGCAAACAACGCGCTCTGCAGAGAACGCATTTTCAAAGACCGCGCTGAGTGTGAGAGCACAGAATGGCTTCTCAGTCGGTATCGCTTTCTTTGCCATGATTTCGGTGAGGACACATACATTCACGTGATTTATAAAGGGAGGTGTTGTCATCATATATGGTTCATTGGAGGCGTTTCCAAATGCAAATGACTGTGAACGTGAACAAGCATGTTAATTACGCACATGTGGGATTTATCAACAATGATTGCTTACTCATGTGCGTAAGAACTGCATGCGCACGTTTGATAAATATGCATTTTCTTGTACTTAGGCACATTCTAAATTTAATTCATAGGACAAAATATAGAACCTTTTCTACACACTGTTGATAAATGAGGGCCCAGGTTTCTAGAACTATCATCACAATTATATTTACGATTTGGAAAAATACATCATTGTGATTTCTCTCATGAAAACTGAGATTTAAAAACGTCTCAGGTTACTTATGTAACCATGGTTCCCCGAGTAGGGAACGAGACACTGCGTCCTCTAGGGGTCGCTATGGGGAACGCCTCGTCGTGACCCGTGTCTGAAGCATACATTGAAAAAACACCAACTCGTTGGCCGGCGACAGCCATGACTTCCCTACCAGTGCGACTATAGTATAAATAGGCGCCGGGAGCTACACATCATTCACTTCTTCGTCTGAAGCTTGCGTCCGCAGCATGGCAAGAAACCTAGAGGACGCAGTGTCTCGTTCCCTACTCAGGGAACCATGGTTACATAAGTAACCTGAGACGTTCCCTTTCATGGGAACTTCGAACTGCGTCCTCTAGGGGTCGCTATGGGGAACGGTATACCCACGCCACCATGCGGAGGGGAGTGCAAGCCAGAACCATGGCGAGCACTAAGAACCAACTCTACCATATTGCTATGGGAGTTGCCCCTGGGACGTTTAGACGGCTGTCAGTGACGTTATTCCCTACGGCCAAAGGCCTAGGCTACATACCCCAAAAAACTTACCTGTTAGGGCCAGACTCCTGGGCCCGGGGTAGAGCTCAAGGCTTGGAATCAGAAACAGATTCCTTTAAGGGAATACGACCAAGAGCCTAGAATCATACTAGTCTTGGTCTGTCACACAGGGGCTACCGCACGTTTGTCTTGTGGTGAAGGAACTGTCTCAACAGATCCTTAGTAGCAATACCCTGCTAAGTAGGTATCCAGAGGATACATAGGGGGAGTGGTGCCCAAGGCAGAACCGGGGTTTTAAACCACTCAAAAAGAGCACGAAGTCTTGCGCGTAGCTCTTACCATACAGGATTTTTAGAAAAGTGGGCAAAGCATAACGTGCGCACTTACCAGCTATGTGGATTTTAGAAAAGTGGGCAAAGCATAACGTGCACACTTACCACTTATGTGGATTTTAGAAAAGTGGGCAAAGCATAACGTGCACTACACTTGCATACCGTTCTAGGGGTTCTCGTGGCACCCTGAAAAGGCAGCCTATAGATAAAAATAGCGTATCCCCAGACGCTATATCTACGGCTATAATGCTGGAGTGGCTAGCAGTAAATCTGTAGCTGGGGGAGAACATCCAACTCTCAATGGAGAGGGAGCTCAACCTACAGCATGTTCCCATGGTGGAACAGCTAGCAGTTATTCAGCTGAGGGAGCAACACACTCAGCTCTCAAACCGAGACGGGGCTCGACCTGCAGCATGTTCCAAACTGGAACAGCTAGCAATAGTTTACTTAGCTGTGGGGGCAACACACCTAGTTCTCAGTCGAGAAGGGGGCTCGGCCTACAGCATGTTCCAATGCAGGAACGCTAGCAGTAGTTTACCTTGGCTGAGGGAGCACAAACCCAGCTCTCAACGAGAGGGAGCTCGACCTGCAGCATGATTGAAAAATCAGAGGGGTAAGCACACTGCAGTCTAGCCAAACTCTCATTCAGGTAACCCTTTGATAAAAGGGGAGCATTGTCTCAATACTACCACGAGGACAGCCCATGGAGCGAGGAATCTAACTCCTCAGAGAGGATTAACGCTCGAAAGAAACATCATACTCACAATAACCCTCAATGGTGAGGGGGGGTGATGCCTCAAGGGGATATCCTGGTGATCGGGAAAAACCCCTCAGGGCGACCCGGATACGGTAGACCAGTCAGGGTAGCATGAAAGCGTAAACCCCAGCCCGGACGTCCAGGAAATTTTCTGCAGTGACACCGGGGGCCTGATAATCACAAAACTCCCGCAGAAGCCTGTGTTATAGCCGCATGATCCAGGAAGTATGAAACAGAAACCTTACTTACCTTCTGGACATATCTCGACGAGTGAAATAAACACTGCAAGTCGAGCACCCGGTTTCTGAACCCAGCACGGGAAACACTGCAAAGAAACTAGCAGAAGGGTACACACAACCACCAATTCCATAGCACATACATATATTTATATACATATATTTAGACATGGATCGTACTCACCCACCACGGCTCCCGCGTTGGAGCTCTGTCCGGAAAAGCCTCTAGACCGGACCTTCAGTAAGGTGGTTACTATGATAACCATAGAACCAACCAAAAACATCATAGGTCCAGAAGGAGACTGTTATGCAGGAAGCTTCCACCTGACCTCGGTCAGGTGGCGATATGGTGGTTACAGGGGAATTAGGAAGGGGAAGAAAGGGGTAGATGTTACACCCCCTGAGGAAAAGAGTGGATACCTAAGTATTACTCTGATCCGGACGAAAGCGATGACGCCTTGTCTGGATCACATCCCTCAGGTCCTGCCTACCTCCCTTCGACCCACGATACTTCCTACCCCTACCCGCAGGCGGAGGAGGAGCGCGAGTCGCGACACTAGCCTTCTGTGCTCGTCTCTGATCCTCAAATCGAGACGGACCAGGACCCCTGGGTTGTTCGGGCTCAGACCTGGACCTTCGTGGAATGAAGGTTTTGAAGGCCGCTGAGCGCGCCTTCGCCTCCCTGAACTTTTCGACGACCGCCTCAACGGATGTACCAAAAAGTTCAGAGGGCGAAACCGGGGCATCGAGAAGAAAACCCCTTTCTTTCTTCCCGATGTCTGCCAGGTTTACCCACAGCTGCCTCTCCGTTACTACCATCGCTGCCATAGATCTGCCCATGGCAGAGGCAGCCTGCTTAGTAGCACGAAGAGCAAGATCCGTGGTGCGGCGTAACTCAGCCATCTCATCAGAAGAAAGGCCCTCGCCTTGGCTAGCAGTAAATCTGTAACTGAGGGAGCAACATCCAGCTCTCAACGAGAGGGAGCTCAACCTACAGCATGTTCCAATGGTGGAACAGCTAGCAATTATTCAGCTGAGACACACTAGTTGAGTGGAGCCCAAGGAACCGGGGTCTAACCAACTCAGAGAAAGGGAACGAGGTCAAAAACGCGTAACCCCTACCATACAGGATTTTAGAAAAGTGGGCAAAGCATAACGTGCACACTTACCACTTATGTGGATTTGTAGAAAAGTGTGCAAAGCTTAACGTGCTGCACTTATTTTAGAGTTTTCCAAGCATCTGTTTACAGATACCCGGAAGTACTGGGCCAAACGGGAGAGGCAAGCTCAAATACAACCCTCAAAATGTGAGGGGAGCACTGCCCGAGACAGCATTTACACAGGAAGTTTCTCGTAATGCCACTTATGCCTCCCGCTCGATGCCTCCACAAGAGGGGATATCCTGGTGATCGGGAAAACCACTCAGGGCGACCCAGATATGGTAGACCAGTCAGGGTAGCATGAAAGCGTAACCCCAGCCCGGACGTCCAGGAAATTTTTGCAGTTGACACCGGGGGCCTGATAATCACAAAACTCCCGCAGAAGCCTGTGTTATAGCCGCATGATCCAGGAAGTATGAAACCGAAACCTTACTTACCTTCTGTTACTTACCGTCTGGACATATATCGACGAGTGAAATAAGCACTGCAAGTCGAGCACCCGGTTTCTGAACCCAGCAGAGGGGGTGCCCATCGAGGACCTACCCTAGAAAGGGACAGAAACACACAGGTCCCGGGAAACACTGCAAATAAACTAGCAGAAGGGTTATACACACAACCACCAGTCTCATTAGATACACATATATATTTTGTACATATGGGTTGTCTCTTTAATGATTTATATTTTGTAGTTATATGGATTCTTTTCACCTTGTATATTAAATCCCTTTCGTTGGCAGTTTTTGTCCCTGCATTGTCTCTTGGCTGCCTCCATCAAGTTTACAGATTTGCCACAGATTTAATGTTACTCCTTTTACCCCTAGACCATCTTAAAGGGTCGTTGAGTAGATATCACTCTGATCCGGACAAAAGCACTGACGCCCTGTCTGGATCACATCCCTTAGGTCTTTTACTCACCTTCTCACCTTCCGCGATTCTTCCTGCCGCTACCCGCGGGCGGGGGAAGAGCGCGAGCCGTGACACTAGCCTTCTGAGCCAGTCTCTGACCCTCAAACTGAGACAGGCTAGGACCCCTGGGTTGTTCGGGCTCAGACCTGGACCTTCGCGGAATGAAGGTTTTGAAGGCCGCTGAGCGCGCCTTCGCCTCCCTGAACTTTTCGACGACCGCCTCAACGGATGTACCAAAAAGTTCAGAGGGCGAAACCGGGGCATCGAGAAGAAAACCCCTTTCTTTCTTCCCGATGTCTGCCAGGTTTACCCACAGCTGCCTCTCCGTTACTACCATCGCTGCCATAGATCTGCCCATGGCAGAGGCAGCCTGCTTAGTAGCACGAAGAGCAAGATCCGTGGTGCGGCGTAACTCAGCCATCTCATCAGAAGAAAGGCCCTCGCCTT